>NW_026510961.1:0-208153 GCF_027579735.1 Bombina bombina
ATGCAGCAGTATCGGAGGTACTTTAGTTTAGCTGGAAATAGAAGAAATCCTTGGTAACAAGTTTTAGATGATATATATTTACAGTTCAGGAGCGAGTAGATAAGAAGTTGAATATTTGCTTTGGAGGTCCTGTAGATATTAAGGCAGTAGGTAACGGCTTGGCAAGTTCTGTGAAGGTGTAGAACTACAATTACTAAGCAAGGATAGGCAGGCAAGGTGGAGCTTATAAAGGGTGGAGAACAGGTGTGAATGATGTTAAAGGCACAGTATGTGGCAATAAAACCTGTATGGATTGGTAACCTGACAGTATGGCCCTTTAAGAACCGTCTGGGGACATATTGTGACTTTGGTGAACAATGCCCCTTTAAGACTATGTCCCCAGACCTGTGAAATGACTTGTCCCTGGCTTTCTCCCACTTGGTTCAGTGGATAGGGCTTGCTGAACCAAGTGCCACACAGGCAGAGTGTTCCACAGAGGGGAAGCACTATTGCAAAGGCATTGGTTTTCATTGTGTGCCATTAAGAGTTATTTTTGTTCAATTCTAAATACAAGTTTGCTGGGATCAGCTCTAATTAAGTTTAGTGATAAAACATTCCCATTGTCTAATCAGACTACTAGTGATAAGGTGGACTGCATTGTTTTATTGTGTGTAATGTATCTGCTGAAGTAATGTTTGTGGCCTGTAAAAGGGCGTTGTCTCTATCTAAATGTATCAAAATGTGTGATTGGGGATTTTATGCCTCCCCCTGAGAGTGTCCTGTTTGCATGTAACCTCAATAAAAAGCAGGCTGTGTTCCAGCACATGAGACCTATTCTGACCCTCTAACTTGCAGCTTTGACTCATGTTTGTAGGGGACAGCTGTAATCACTACAGGGATTGCTATGCTCTATATACTCCCTTAGCTACTGAGCTCCTGTAAGAGCTCTTGTTCCTGATCCTGCTTCGCTCTAGAGAGAAGGAAGAGGTTCCTACTGGAGCCGGTCGTAGGTCCAGGGCGCAGAGCAGATGGCGAAATACCAGCCCAGCAGCGGTGGTTCGTAGAGTCTGCATTACGTATGGTGACTACACACCAGTTATAGTGTCTACGGTGCTGCTGCTCCTTTGGTGAGCGCTAGGAGCATCCTTTTTCTACGGTCCAACTTCCAGCCAGCCTGGAGGCAACCGTAACATTTGGCGGCAGTGGTGGGATGGCGTCCTAGCGCAAGGAGCAGCACCCCAACAGCACTGGTATCGTAGGAGAGTTATTGAGGGCAACGCTAGCCACTGCGCAGCGTCCCTACCTACAGCAGCATGGAGCTGACAAGATACTGGTCAGAACCCTGTGAAGAGCACCTCAACGGATCCGTCGCTATGAGGGCGCGGATTTCGTTCCAGAGTTAAAGAGGCGGCTAGTCCGATATGGTCCAGACCCAGCGCAGGAGGTAGTCAGTCGCATCATCCGGGAATTGGATATGGAGAACGAAGCGGCACGAGCTTTGAGCGCCAACTGTGGAGTTTGAGGGTATGGACACCTGGTCTCTCTCCCAGCCGCAGCATGTTCCACAGGGAGAGGAGAGCAGCGACCTCCCTCCCCAGCGGCAGTATACCGTGCAGAGGGACGAGACAACCGGTCTACTTCCCCAACCCCAACCAGAGATACCCGAGGCAGCAGGCCTCATAGACTGGTCCTGGGAGGACCCCCAGCAGGCAGGTGGAGATGGGACCGCAGTCTCTCTACCGGCCCTACAGGGATGCTGGGCAGGCGGCCCAGATCCCCAGCGACAGACCCAGCTACAGGGAGGGGAGAGCATCGACTCCCTCCCCAGCCGGAGTGTGCCTTCCAGGGAGAGGAGACAACATGTCTCTCTCCCAGCCGCAGCATGTTCCACAGGAAGCGGAGAGCATCGACCTCCCTTCCCAACGGCCGGGAGTATCAGGAGGATGTAAGCTAATCTTCCACTCCCCAGCTAACTCCTAACTTGGGCCCAGGGTTAACAGTGGAGATGTTAACCCCCACTGACCCCCACGTTCCCTTTGCCACCGGGCAGGACTATGCCCCAATTCCCCCAGCAGAAGAGCTGGCATCAGGACAGAGCGCTGCTGGCCTCTGCCCTACAGACCCGCTTGTTACAGGACTGGCCTGCAAACCCTCACCCCAGCAGAAGCGCTGGCACCAGGGCAGAGTGCCGCTGGCCTCTGCCCCCCAAGTACCATCAGCTATTTTCCCAGCTGCGCCAGGAAGGCCGAGGATGCTACACTTTCATCCTACAACCTGGAACCTACAGGCCAGTACTACGTATTGTGGGGGAGCTACTTTGCTGCTAATGTTTATTTGTGGGTGGGTTGCGAGACTAACTTAGGCACTGACCGACAGAAGGTCAGGTGCCTGGTTAGTCTCCCTCCAAAAGGGGAGATATGTTACAAACTGCTATTTGTAACTGGACCTTTAAATGAAAAATTGCCCTGCTTCCATGGATCGTGGAGAAGCCTATTTGCCAGCCTCCTTCCTCATGACTATGGCCCTGGAAGATTGTGCCCCTGAAAACATATTAACTTTTATTGGGTGTGTATGGCCCTTTAAGAACTGTCTGGGGACATATTGTGACTTTGGTGAACAATGCCCCTTTAAGACTATGTCCCCAGACCTGTGAAATGACTTGTCCCTGGCTTTCTCCCACTTGGTTCAGTGGATAGGGCTTGCTGAACCAAGTGCCACACAGGCAGAGTGTTCCACAGAGGGGAAGCACTATTGCAAAGGCATTGGTTTTCATTGTGTGCCATTAAGAGTTAATTTTGTTCAATTCTAAATACAAGTTTGCTGGGATCAGCTCTAATTAAGTTTAGTGATAAAACATTCCCATTGTCTAATCAGACTACTAGTGATAAGGTGGACTGCATTGTTTTATTGCGTGTAATGTTATCTGCTGAAGTAATGTTGTGGCCTGTAAAAGGGCGTTGTCTCATCTAAATGTATCAAAATGTGTGATTGGGGATTTTATGCCTCCCTGAGAGTGTCCTGTTTGCATGTAACCTCAAAAAAGCAGGCTGTGTTCCAGCACATCAGACCTATTCTAACCTCTAAACTTGTAGCTTTGACTCATGTTTGTAGGGGACGCTATAATCACTACAGGGATTGCTATGCTCTCATACTCCCTTAGCTACTGAGCTCCTGTAAGAGCTCTTGTTCCTGATCTGCTTCGCTCTAAAGAAGGAAGAGGTTCACCTACTGGAGCCTGGTCGTAGGTCCAGGGCGCAGAGCAGACGGCGATATACCAGCCCAGCAGCGGTGGTTCGTAGAGTCTGCATTACGTATGGTGGCTACGCAGTAGTTATAATGTCTACGGTGCTGCTGCTCCTTTGGTGAGCGCTAGGAGCATCCTTTTCTACGGTCCAACTTCCAGCCAGCCTGGAGGCAACCGTAACACTCACTGAGAAAGGACCATGAAAATTAAGGGCCTATTAAATTCTATGGACACAGTGAGGAAGGACCAAAAACATTAGGGACACACTGGGGATACACTGAGGAAGGACCAGGAACATTAGGGACATACTGGGGACAGACGGGTTACTATTCTAGGGACACACTACTGAGGAAGGACCGTGAACATTAGGGATACACTGGGGACAGACTGTTTACTATTCTAGGAACACACTAAGAAGGACCAGGAACATTAGGGACACATGGGGACAGACTAGTTACTATTCTAGGGACACACTGAAGAAGACCAGGAACATTAGGGACACACTGGGGACAGACTGGTTACTATTCTTTGGACACACTGATGAAGGACCAAGAACATTAGTGAAACACTGGGAATACACTGAGGAATGACCAGGTACATTAGGGACACTGGTTACTATTCTAGGGACACTCTGAGGAAGGGCCAGGAACATTAGGGACACACTGGTTACTATTGTAGGGACACACTGAGGAAGGACCAGAAACATTAGGGACACACTGGGGACAGACTGGTTACTATTCTTGGGACACACTGAGGAAGGACCAAGAATATTAGGGACACACTGGTTACTATTCTAGGGACACACTGAGGAAGGACCATGAACATTAGGGATACACTGGTTACTATTCTAGGGACACAATGAGAAAAGACCAGGAACATTAGGGGCACACTGGTTACTATTCTAGGGACACACCGAGGAAGGACCAAGAATATTAGTGACACTCTGGGTACACATGGATTAGTATTCTAGGGACACACTGAGGAAGGACCAAGAATATTAGTGACACTCTGGGTACACATGGATTAGTATTCTACAGACACCCTTAGGAAGACCAGGAATATTAGGGACACACTGGGGACAGACTAGTTACTATTCTAGGGACACACTGAGGAAGACCAGAAACATTTGGGACACACTGGGGACAGACTAGTTACTATTCTAGGGACACACTGAGGAAGACCTGGAACATTAGGGACACACTGATGAAGGACCAGGAACATTAGGGACACACTGGGGACAGACTAGTTATTATTCTATGGACACACTGAGGAAGGACCAAGAACATTAGGGAAACACTGGGAATACACTGAGGAAGGACCAGGAACATTAGGGGACACACTGGTTACTATTGTAGGGACACACTGAGGAAGGACCAGAAACATTAGAGACACTGAGGAAGGACCATGAAGATTAGGGACACACTATGGACAGACTGGTTACTATACTAGGGACACACTGAGAAAGACCAGGAACATTAGGGACACACTGAGGAAGCACAAGGAACATTAGGGACAGACTGGTTACTATTCTAGGGACATACTGAGGAAGGACCAGTAACATTAGGGACACACTGATTACTATTCTAGGGACACACTGAGGAGGACCAGGAACATTAGAGACACTGAGGAAGGACCATGAAGATTAGGGACACACTATGGACAGACTGGTTACTATACTAGGGACACACTGAGAAAGACCAGGAACATTAGAGACACACTGAGGAAGCACAAGGAACATTGGGGACAGACTGGTTACTATATTAGGGAAACACTGAGAAAGACCAGGAACATTAGGGACACACTGAGGAAGGACCAGGAACATTAGGGACACACTGGGGACAGACTGGTTACTATACTAGGGACACACTGAGAAGGACCAGGAACATTAGAGACACACTGAGGAAGGACCATGAACATTAGGGACACACTGGTTACTATTCTAGGGACACAATGAGAAAAGACCAGGAACATTAGGGGCACACTGGTTACTATTCTATGGACACAGTGAGGAAGGACCAAAAACATTAGGGACACAATGGGGATACACTGAGGAAGGACCAGGAACATTAGGGACACACTGAGGAAGCACAAGGAACATTGGGGACAGACTGGTTACTATATTAGGGAAACACTGAGAAAGACCAGGAACATTAGGGACACACTGAGGAAGGACCAGGAACATTAGGGACACACTGGGGACAGACTGGTTACTATACTAGGGACACACTGAGAAAGACCAGGAACATTAGAGACACACTGAGGAAGGACCATGAACATTAGGGACACACTGGTTACTATTCTAGGGACACAATGAGAAAAGACCAGGAACATTAGGGGCACACTGGTTACTATTCTATGGACACAGTGAGGAAGGACCAAAAACATTAGGGACACAATGGGGATACACTGAGGAAGGACCAGGAATATTAGGGACATACTGGGGACAGACGGGTTACCATTCTAGGGACACACTACTGAGGAAGGACCGTAAACATTAGGGATAAACTGGGGACAGTCTGTTTACTATTCTAGGGACACACTTAGGAAGGACCAGGAACATTAGGGACACACTGTTAACAGACTGGTTAATCTTGGGGCTCACTGAGAAAGGACCATGAAAATTAAGGACATACTGGGGACAGACTGGTTACTATTCTATGGACACACTGAGGAGGACCAGGAACATTAGGGACACACTGGGGATACACTAAGGAAGGACCAGGAACATTAGGGACACACTGGTTACTTTTCTAAGGACACACAGGGGAAGGACTAGGAACATTAGTGACACACTGGTTACTATTCTAGGTACACACTGAGGAAGGACTAGGAACATTAGTGACACACTGGGGACAGACTGGTTACTATTCTAGGGACACATTGAGGAAGGACCATGAACATTAGGGACACACTGGTTACTTTTCAAGGGACACACTGAGGAAGGAGTAGGGACATTAGGGACAGACTGGTTACTATTCTAGGGACACACTGAGGAAGGACCAGGAACATTAGGGACACACTAGTTACTATTCTAGGGACACACTGAGGAAGGACCAGGAACATTAGGGACAGACTGGTAACTATTCTAGGGACACACTGAGGAAGGACCATGAACATTAGGGACACACTGAAGAAGCACCAGGAACATTAGGGACACAGTGGGGACAGACTGGTTACTATTCTATTGATACACTGAGGAAGGACCAGGAAGCTTATGGACACACTGGGGACACACTAAGGAAGGACCAGGGAGATTAGGGACAGACTGGTTACTATTCTAGGGACACACTGAGAAAGGACCAGGAACATTAGGGACACACTTGGGACAGACTGGTTACTATGCTAGAGACACAATGTGGAAGACCAGGAACATTAGGGGCACACTGAGGAAGGACTAGGAACATTATGGACACACTGGGGAAAGACTGGTTACTATTCTAGGGGAACTCTGAGGAAGGACCATGAACATTAGGGACATACTGGGGACAGACTGGTTTCTAGTCTATGGACACACTGAGGAAGGACCAAAAATATTAGGGACACACTGGGTATATACTGAGGAAGGATCAGGAACATTAGTGGCACACTAAATACTATTCTAGGGACACACTGAGGAAGGACCAGGGACATTAG
The DNA here is from genome assembly GCF_027579735.1 of Bombina bombina. Lineage (NCBI taxonomy): Eukaryota > Metazoa > Chordata > Amphibia > Anura > Bombinatoridae > Bombina > Bombina bombina. The sequence goes on from NW_026510961.1 coordinate 6,857, forward strand.
TGACACATTGGTTACTATTCTAGGGACACACTGAGTTAGGACAGTAACATTAGGGACACACTGATTACTCTTCTAGGGACACACTAATGAAGGACCAGGAACATTAGGGACACACTGGTTACTATTCTCAGGACACACTGAGGAAGGACCAGGAACATTAGTGGCACACTAAATACTATTCTAGGGACACACTGAGGAAGGACCAGGAACATTAGTGACACATTGGTTACTATTCTAGGGACACACTGAGGAAGGACCAGTAACATTAGGGACACACTGATTACTATTCTAGGGACACACTAAGGAAGGACCAGGAACATTAGGGACACACTGGTTACTATTCTAGGGACACATTGAGGAAGGACCATAAACATTAGGGACACACTGAGGACAGACTGGTTACTATTTTAGGGACACAGAGGAAAGACCACGAACATTAGGGACACACTGGGAACACACTGAGGAAGGACCAGGAACATTAGGCATACACTGGGGACAGACTGGTTACTGTTCTAGGGACACACTGAGGAAGGACCAGGAACATTAGGGACACACTGGGTACTATTCTCGGGACACACTTAGGAAGGACCAGGAACATTAGTGGCACACTGGTTACTATTCTAGGGACACACTGAGGAAGGACCTGGAACGTTGGGGGGGACACTGGGGACAGACTGGTTACTATTCTAGGGACACACTGAGGAAGGATCAGGAACATTAGGGACATGCTGGGGACACACTGAGGAGGGACCAGGAACATTAGAGACACACCAGTGACTGTTTTAGGGACACACTAAGGAAGGTCCATGAACATTAGGGACACACTTTTGGACGGACTGGTTACTATTCTAGGGACATACTGAGGAAGGACCATGATTATTAGGGACACACTGGGGACACACTGAGGAAGGACCAGGGAAATTAGGGACACATGAACAGGGACCAGGAACATTAGGGACACACTGGGGACAGAATGGTTACTATTCTAGGGACACACTGAGGAAGGACGATGATTATTAGGGACACACTGAGGAAGAACAGGGAAATTACGGACACACTGAGGAAGGACCAGGAACATTAGGGACACACTGGTTACTATTCTATGGATACACTGAGGAAGGATCAGGAACATTAGGGCACACTGGTGAATATTCTAGGGACACACTGAGGAAGGGCCATGAACATTAGGGACACACTGGGGACAGACTGGTTACTATTCTAGGGACACACTGAGGATGGACCATGAACATTAGGGACACACTGAGGAAGGACAGGGACATTAGGGACACACTGAGGAAGGACCAGGAACATTAGGCACATGCTGGGGACAGACTGGTTACCATTCTAGGGACACACTGAGGAAGGACCAGGAATTTTATGGACACACTGGTTACTATTCTAGGGACACTCTGAGGAAGGACCAGGAACATTAGGGACAGACTGGTTACTATTCTAGGGACACAATGAGGAAGGACCAGGAACATTACAGTAGTGTCACACTGGTTACTATTCTAGGGACACACTGAGGAAGGACCAAGAATATTAGTGACACTCTGGGGACACATGGGTTAGTATTCTAGGGACACCCTGAGGAAGACCTGGAATATTAGGGACACACTGAGGAAGGACCAGGAACATTAGGGACACACCATGGACAGACTAGTTACAATTCTAGGGACACACTGAGGAAGACCTGGAACATTAGGGACACACTGAGGAAGGACCCGGAACATTAGAAACACACTGGGGAAAGACTGGTTACTATTCTATGGACACACGGAGGAAGGACCAAGAACATTAGGTAAACACTGGGGATAAACTGAGGAAGGACCAGGAACATTGGGACAGACTGATTACTATACTAGGGAAACACTAAGAAAGACCAGGAACATTAGGGACACACTGAGGAAGGACCAGGAACATTAGGGACATACTGGGGACTGACTAGTTACTATACTAGGGACACACTGAGAAGGACAAGGAACATTAGGAACACAAAACAATAGGGACAATTTGGTTACTATTCTACGGACACACTGAGGAAGTAACCAAGAACATTAGGGACAGACTGGGGACAGACTGGTTACTATACTAGGGACACACTGAGAAAAACCAAGAACATTATGGACACACTGAGGAAGGACCTGGAACGTTGGGGGGACACTGGGGACAGACTGGTTACTATTCTAGAGATACACTGAGGAGACCAGGAACATTAGCAACACACTGGGGACGGACTGGTTACTCTTCTAGGGACACACTGAGGAAGTAACCAAGAACATTAGGGACACACTGATTACTATTCTTGGGACACACTGAGGAAGACCAGGAACATTAGGGATACACTGGGGATAGACTGGTTACCATACTAGGGACACACTGAGAAAGACCAGGAACATTAGGGATGCACTGGGGACACACTGGTTACTATTCTAGGGACACACTGAGGAAGGACAATGAACATTAGGGACAGACTGGTTACTATTCTAGGGACACACTGAGGGCAGACTTGTTACTATTCTAGGGGAACACTAAGGAAGGACCATGAATATTAGGTACATCCTGGGACAGACTGGTGTTCTATGGACACACTGAGGAAGGACTAGGAACATTAGGGACACACTGGTTACTATTCTAGGGACACACTGAGGAATTACCAGGAACATTAGGGCAACACTGGTTACTATTCTAGGGACACACTGAGGAAGGACCAGTAACATTAGGGACACACTGGGGACAGACTGGTTACTATCCTAGGGACACCCTGAGGAATTACCAGGAACATTAGGGGAACACTGGTTACTATTCTAGGGACACACTGAGGAAGGACCAGTAACATTAGGGACACACTGGTTACTTTTCTAGGGACACACCTAGGAAGGAACAGGAATATTAGTGACACACTGGGGACACACGGGTTTCTATTCTAGGGACACACTGAGGAAGACCAGGAATATTAAGGACACACTGAGGAAAGACAAGGAACGAGTTAGTGACACACTGGGGACAGACTGGTTACTTTTTCTGGGGGGACACTGATGAAGACCAGGAACATTAGGGACACATGAGGAAGGACCAGTAACATTAGGGAAACGCTGGGGACACACTGGGACACACTGAGAAAGGACAAGAAACATTAGGGACACACTGGGGACAGACTGGTTACTATTCTAGGGACACACTGAGGAAGGACCAAAAACATTAGGGACACACTGTGGATACACTGAGGAAAGACCAGGAACATTAGGGACACACTGGGGAAGGGCCAGGAACATTAGGGACACACTGTGGACACACTGAGAAAGGACCAGGATCATTAGGGACACACTGGGGACAGACTGGTTACTGTTACAAACTGCTATTTGTAACTGGCCCTTTAAATGGAAAATTGCCCTGCTTCCCTGGATTTTGGAGAAGCCTATTTGCCAGCCTCCTTCCTCATGACTATGGCCCCTGGAAGATTGTGCCCCTGAAAACATATTAACTTTTATTGGGTGGGTATGGCCCTTTAAGAACCGTCTGGGGACATATTGTGACTTTGGTGAACAATGCCCCTTTAAGACTATGTCCCCAGACCTATGAAATAACTTGTCCCTGGCTTTCTCCTACTTGGTTCAGTTTCATTGTGTGCCATTAAGAGTTAATTTTGTTCAATTCTAAATACAAGTTTGCTGGGATCAGCTATAATTAGGTTTAGTGATAAAACATTCCCATTGTCTAATCAGACTTCTAGTAGTGATAAGGTGGACTGCATTGTTTTATTGTGTGTAACTTGTTATCTGCTGAAGTAATGTTGTGGCCTGTCAAAGGGAGTGTCTCTCTATCTAAATGTATCAAATGTGTGATTGGGGATTTTATGCCTCCCCTGAGAGTGTCTTTTTTGCATGTAACCTCAATAAAAAGGAGGCTGTGTGTTCCAGCACATCAGACCTTTCTGACCCTCTAACTTGCAGCTTTGACTCATGTTTGTAGGGACAGCTAATCACTACAGGGATTGCTATGCTCTTCATACTCCCTTAGCTACTGAGCTCCTGTAAGAGCTCTTGTTCCTGACCTGCTTCGCTTAAGAAGGAAGAGGTTCACCTACTGGAGCCTGGTCGTAGGTCCAGGGCGCAGAGCAGACGGCGAGATACCAGCCCAGCAGCGGTGGTTCGTAGAGTCTGCATTACGTATGGTGGCTACGCAGTAGTTATAGTGTCTACGGTGCTGAAGATCCTATGGTGAGCGCTAGGAGCATCCTTTTCTACGGTCCAACTTCCAGCCAGCCTGGTGGCAACCATAACATTTGGCGGCAGCGGTGGGATCGTCCTAGCGCAAGGAGCAGCACCCCAACAGCACTGGTATCGTAGGAGAGTTATTAGGGCAACGCTAGCCACTGCGCAGCGTCCCTACCTACAGCAGCATGAGCTGACAAGATACTGGTCAGAACCTGTGAAGAGCACCTCAACCGGATCCGTCGCTATGAGGGCGGATTTCGTTCCAGAGGTAAAGAGGCGGCTAGTCCGATATGGTCCAGACCCTGCGCAGGAGGTAGTCAGTCGCATCATCCGGGAATTGGATACGGAGAAAGAAGCGGCACGAGCCTTTGAGCGCCAACTGTGGAGTTTGAGGGTATGGACACCTGGTCTCTCTCCCCAGCCGCAGCATGTTCACAGGGAGAGGAGAGCAGCGACCTCCCTCCCCAGCGGCAGTATACCGTGCAGAGGGAAGAGACAACCGGTCTCCTTCCCCAACCCCAACCAGAGATACCCGAGGCAGCAGGCCTCATAGACTGGTCCTGGGAGGACCCCCAGCAGGTTGGTGGAGATGGGACCGCAGTCTCTCTACCGGCCCTACAGGGATGCTGGGCAGGCGGCCCAGATCCCCAGCGACAGACCCAGCTACAGGGAGGGGAGAGCATCGACCTCCCTCCCCAGCCGGAGTGTGCCTTCCAGGGAGAGGAGACAACCGGTCTCTCTCCCCAGCCGCAGCATGTTCCACAGGAAGCGGAGAGCATCGACCTCCCTTCCCAACGGCCGCCGGAGTATCAGGAGGAGGAGGTAAGCCAATCTCCCCCTCCCCAGCTAACTCCTAACTTGGGCCCAGGGTTAACAGTGGAGATGTTAACCCCCACTGACCCCCACGTTCCCTTTGCCACCGGGCAGGACTATGCCCCAATTCCCCCAGCAGAAGAGCTGGCATCAGGACAGAGCGCTGCTGGCCTCTGCCCTACAGACCCCCTTGTTACAGGACTGGCCTGCAAACCCCTCACCCCAGCAGAAGCGCTGGCACCAGGGCAGAGTGCCGCTGGCCTCTGCCCCCCAAGTACCACCAGCTATTTGCCCAGCAGCGCCAGGAAGGCCGAGGATGCTACACTTTCATCCTACAACCTGGAACCTACAGGCCAGTACTACTTATTGTGGGGGGCTACTTTGCTGCTAATGTTTATTTGTGGGTGGGTTGCGAGACTAACTTAGGCACTGACCGACAGAAGGTGCCTGGTTAGTCTCCCTCCAAAAGAGGATATGTTACAAACTGCTATTTGTAACTGGCCCTTTAAATGGAAATTGCCCTGCTTCCCTGGATTTTGGAGAAGCCTATTTGCCAGCCTCCTTCCTCATGACTATGGCCCCTGGAAGATTGTGCCCCTGAAAACATATTAACTTTTATTGGGTGTGTATGGCCCTTTAAGAACCGTCTGGGGACATATTGTGACTTTGGTGAACAATGCCCCTTTAAGACTATGTCCCCAGACCTGTAAAATAACTTGTCCCTGGCTTTCTCCCACTTGGTTCAGTGATTTGTGCCATTAAGAGTTAAGGCAATTCTAAATGCAAGTTTGCTGGGATCAGCTTAATTAAGTTTAGTGATAAAACTTTCCCATTGTCTAATCAGACTGCTAGTGATAAGGTGGACTGCATTGTTTTATTGTGTGTAATGTTATCTGCTGAAGTAATGTTGTGCCTGTAAAAGGGAGTGTCTCTCTATCTAATGTATCAAATGTGTGATTGGGGATTTTATGCCTCCCCCTGAGAGTGTCTTTTTTGCATGTAACCTCAATAAAAGGAGGCTGTGTGTTCCAGCACATCAGATCTTCTGACCCTCTAACTTGCAGCTTTGACTCATGTTTGTAGGGGACAGCTAATCACTACAGGGATTGCTATGCTCTATATACTCCCTTAGCTACTGAGCTCCTGTAAGAGCTCTTGTTCCTGATCCTGCTTCGCTCTAAAGAAGGAAGAGGTTCACCTACTGGAGCCTGGTCGTAGGTCCAGGGCGCAGAGCAGACGGCGAGATACCAGCCCAGCAGCGGTGGTAGAGTCTGCATTACGTATGGTGGCTACGCAGTAGTTATAGTGTCTACGGTGCTGATGATCCTTTGGCGAGCGCTAGGAGCATCCTTTTCTACGGTCCAACTCTCCAGCCAGCCTGTAGGCAACCGTAACAGTTACTATTCTAGGGAAACACTGAGGAAGGACCAGGAACATTAGGGACACACTGGTTACCATTCTCGGGACACACTGAGGAAGGAACAGGAATATTAGTGACACATGGTTAATATTTAGAGAAACACTGAGTAAGGACCAGGAATATTAGTGACACACTGAGGACAGACTGATTACTTTTCTGGCGGGACACTGATAAAGACAAGAAACATTAGGGACACACTGAAAAATGACCAGTAACATTAGGGAAACACTGGGGACAGACTGGTTACTATTCTAGGGACACACTGAGGAAGGACCCGGAACATTGGGGACACACTGGTTACTATTCTAGGGACACACTGAGGAAGGACCAGAAACATTAGGGACACACTGGTTACCATTCTCGGGACACACTGAGAAGGACCAGAAACATTAGTGACACACTGGTTACTATTCTAGGTACACACTGAGGAAGGACCGGGAACATTAGGGACACCCTGTGTTACAAACTGCTATTTGTAACTGGCCCTTTAAATGAAAAATTGCCCTGCTTCCATGGATCGTGGAGAAGCCTATTTGCCAGCCTCCTTCCTCATGACTATGGCCCTGGAAGATTGTGCCCCTGAGAACATATTAACTTTTATTGGGTGTGTATGGCCCTTTAAGAACCGTCTGGGGACATATTGTGACTTTGGTAAACAATGCCCCTTTAAGACTATGTCCCCAGACCTGTAAAATAGCTTGTCCCTGGCTTTCTCCCACTTGGTTCAGTGAATGGGACTTGCTGAGCCAGGTGCCACACAGGCACAGTGTTCCACAGAGGGGGAGCACTGTTACAGAGGCATTGGTTTTCATTGTGTGCCATTAAGCGCTATGTGACAGACCCTTCGGTCAGAACTAAAGAGATAACTTTGTTCAGCTTCAAGAAGCATTCTAAATACAAGTTTGCTGGGATCAGCTCTAATTAAGTTTAGTGAAAAACATTCCCATTGTCTAATCAGACTGCTAGTGATAAGGTGGACTGCATTGTTTTATTGTGTGTAACTTGTTATCTGCTGAAGTAATGTTGTGGCCTGTCAAAGGGAGTGTCTCTCTATCTAAATGTATCAAATGTGTGATTGGGGATTTTATGCCTCCCCCTGAGAGTGTCTTTTTTGCATGTAACCTCAATAAAAGGCAGGCTGTGTGTTCCAGCACAATCAGACCTCTTCTGACCCTCTAACTTGCAGCTTTGACTCATGTTGTAGGGGACAGCTATATCACTACAGGGATTGCTATGCTCTTCATACTCCCTTAGCTACTGAGCTCCTGTAGAGCTCTTGTTCCTGATCCTGCTTCGCTCTAAAGAAGGAAGAGGTTAACCTACTGGAGCCTGGTCGTAGGTCCAGGGCGCAGAGCAGACGGCGAGATACCAGCCCAGCAGCGGTGGTAGAGTCTGCATTACGTATGGTGGCTACGCAGTAGTTATAGTGTCTACGGTGCTGATGATCCTTTGGCGAGCGCTAGGAGCATCCTTTTCTACGGTCCAACTCTCCAGCCAGCCTGTAGGCAACCGTAACAGTTACTATTCTAGGGAAACACTGAGGAAGGACCAGGAACATTAGGGACACACTGGTTACCATTCTCGGGACACACTGAGGAAGGAACAGGAATATTAGTGACACATGGGTTAATATTTTAGAGAAACACTGAGTAAGGACCAGGAATATTAGTGACACACTGAGGACAGACTGATTACTTTTCTGGCGGGACACTGATAAAGACAAGAAACATTAGGGACACACTGAAAAATGACCAGTAACATTAGGGAAACACTGGGGACAGACTGGTTACTATTCTAGGGACACACTGAGGAAGGACCCGGAACATTGGGGACACACTGGTTACTATTCTAGGGACACACTGAGGAAGGACCAGAAACATTAGGGACACACTGGTTACCATTCTCGGGACACACTGAGGAAGGACCAGAAACATTAGTGACACACTGGTTACTATTCTAGGTACACACTGAGGAAGGACCGGGAACATTAGGGACACCCTGTGTTACAAACTGCTATTTGTAACTGGCCCTTTAAATGAAAAATTGCCCTGCTTCCATGGATCGTGGAGAAGCCTATTTGCCAGCCTCCTTCCTCATGACTATGGCCCTGGAAGATTGTGCCCCTGAGAACATATTAACTTTTATTGGGTGTGTATGGCCCTTTAAGAACCGTCTGGGGACATATTGTGACTTTGGTAAACAATGCCCCTTTAAGACTATGTCCCCAGACCTGTAAAATAGCTTGTCCCTGGCTTTCTCCCACTTGGTTCAGTGAATGGGACTTGCTGAGCCAGGTGCCACACAGGCACAGTGTTCCACAGAGGGGGAGCACTGTTACAGAGGCATTGGTTTTCATTGTGTGCCATTAAGCGCTATGTGACAGACCCTTCGGTCAGAACTAAAGAGATAACTTTGTTCAGCTTCAAGAAGCATTCTAAATACAAGTTTGCTGGGATCAGCTCTAATTAAGTTTAGTGAAAAACATTCCCATTGTCTAATCAGACTGCTAGTAGTGATAAGGTGGACTGCATTGTTTTCTTGTGTGTAATGTTATCTGCTGTTGTGGCCTGTAAAAGGGCGTTGTCTCGCTATCTAAATGCATCAAATGTGTGATTGGGGATTTTATGCCTCCCCCTGAGAGTGTCTTTTTTGCATGTAACCTCAATAAAAAACAGGCTGTGTGTTCCAGCACATCAGACCTATTCTGACCCTCTAACTTGCAGCATTGACTCATGTTTGTAGGGAACAGCTGTAATCACTACAGGGATTGCTATGCTCTATATACTCCCTTAGCTACTGAGCTCCTGTAAGAGCTCTTGTTCCTGATCCTGCTTCGCTCTAAAGAAGGAAGAGGTTCACCTACTGGAGCCTGGTCGTAGGTCCAGGGCGCAGAGCAGACGGCGAGATACCAGCCCAGCAGCGGTGGTTCATAGAGTCTGCATTACTGATGGTGGCTACGCAGTAGTTATAGTGTCTACGGTGCTGCTGCTCCTTTGGTGAGCGCTAGGAGCATCCTTTTCTACGGTCCAACCTCCAGCCAGCCTGGAGGCAACCGTAACACCCTGGTTACTATTCTATGGACACACTGAGGAAGGACCAAAAAAATTAGGGACACACTGGGGATACACTGAGGAAGGACATGGAACATTAGGGACACACTGGGGAAGGACCAGGAACATTAGGGACACACTGGGGACAGACTGGTTATTATTCTATGGACACACTACTGGGGAAGGCCCGCGAACATTAGAGACACACTGGGGAAAGACTGTTTACTATTCTAGGGACACACTGAGGAAGGACCAGGAACATTAGGGACACACTGTGGACAGACTGGTTACTATTCTAGGGGCACACTGGGAAAAGACCAAGAATATTAGGGACATACTGGGGACAGACTGGTTACTATTCTATGGACACACTGAGGAAGGACCAGGAACATTAGAGACACACTGGGGATACACTTAGGAAGGACCAGGAACATTAAGGACACACTAATTACTATTCTAGGGACACACTGAGGAAGGACCAGGAACATTAGAAGTATTCTGGTTACTATTCTAGGGAAATACTGGGGAAGGACCAGCAACATTAGGGACACACTGGTGTTACGATTGCCTCCAGGCTGGCTGGAAGTTGGACCGTAGAAAAGGATGCTCCTAGCGCTCACCAAAGGATCATCAGCACCGTAGACACTATAACTACTGCGTAGCCACCATACGTAATGCAGACTCTACGAACCATCGCTGCTGGGCTTGTATCTCACCATCTGCTCTGCGCCCTGGACCTACGACCAGGCTCCAGTAGGTGAACCTCTTCCTTCTGTGAGCGAAGCAGGATCAGGAACAAGAGCTCTTACAGGAGCTCAGTAGCTAAGGGAGTATGAAGAGCATAGCAATCCCTGTAGTGATTATAGCTGGCCCCTACAAACATGAGTCAATGCTGCAAGTTAGAGGGTCAGAATAGGTCTGATGTGCTGGAGCACACAGCCTGCTTTTTATTGAGGTTACATGCAAACAGGACACTCTCAGGGGGAGGCATAAAATCCCCAATCACACATTTGATATATTTAGATAGAGAGGCAACGCCCTTTGACAGGCCACAACATTACTTCAGCAGATAACATTTTACACACAATAAAACAATGCAGTCCACCTTATCACTACTAGCAGTCTGATTAGACAATGGGATTGTTTCTCACAAAACTTAATTAGAGCTGATCCCAGCAAACTTGTATTTAGAATAGGTTCTTGAAGCTCAACAAAGTTATCTCTTTAGTTCTGACCGAAGGGTCTGTCACATAGCACTTAATGGCACACAATGAAAACCAATGCCTCTGTAACAGTGCTCCCCCTCTGTGGAACACTCTGCCTGTGTGGCACCTGGCTCAGCAAGTCCCATTCACTGAACCAAGTGGGAGAAAGCCAGGGACAAGCTATTTTACAGGTCTGGGGACATAGTCTTAAAGGGGCATTGTTCACCAAAGTCACTATGTCCCCAGACGGTTCTTAAAGGGCCATACCCACCCAATAAAAGTTAATATGCTCTCAGGGGCACAATCTTCCAGGGGCCATAGTCATGAGGAAGGAGGCTGGCAAATAGGCTTCTCCAAAATCCAGGGAAGCAGGGCAATTTTCCATTTAAAGGGCCAGTTACAAATAGCAGTTTGTAACATATCTCCCCTTTTGGAGGGAGACTAACCAGGCACCTGACCTTCTGTCGGTCAGTGCCTAAGTTAGTCTCGCAACCCACCCACAAATAAACATTAGCAGCAAAGTAGCCCCCCCACAATAAGTAGTACTGGCCTGTAGGTTCTAGGTTGTAGGATGAAAGTGTAGCATCCTCTGCCTTCCTGGCGCAGCTGGGCAAATAGCTGATGGTACTTGGGGGGCAGAGGCCAGCGGCACCCTGCCCTGGTGCCAGCGCTTCTGCTGGGGTGAGGGGTTTGCAGGCCAGTCCTGTAACAAGGGGGTCTGTAGGGCAGAGGCCAGCAGCGCTCTGTCCTGATGCCAGCTCTTCTGCTGGGGGAATTGGGGCATAGTCCTGCCCGGTGGCAAAGGGAACGTGGGGGTCAGTGGGGGTTAACATCTCCACTGTTAACCCTGGGCCCAAGTTAGGAGTTATCTGGGGAGGGGGAGATTGGCTTACCTCCTCCTCCTGATACTCCGGCGGCCGTTGGGAAGGGAGGTCGATGCTCTCCGCTTCCTGTGGAACATGCTGCGGCTGGGGAGAGAGACCGGTTGTCTCCTCTCCCTGGAAGGCACACTCCAGCTGGGGAGGGAGGTCCATGCTCTCCCCTCCCTGTAGCTGCGTCTGTCGCTGGGGATCTGGGCCGCCTGCCCAGCATCCCTGTAGGGCCGGTAGAGAGACTGCGGTCCCATCTCCACCTGCCTGCTGGGGGTCCTCCCAGGACCAGTCTATGAGGCCTGCTGCCTCTGGTATCTCTGGTTGGGGAAGGAGACCGTTTGTCTCTTCCCTCTGCACGGTATACTGCTGCTGGGGAGGGAGGTCTGCTCTCCTCTCCCTGTGGAACATGCTGCGGCTGGGGAGAGAGACCAGGTGTCCATACCCTCAAACTCCACAGTTGGCGCTCAAAGGCTCGTGCCGCTTCGTTCTCCGTATCCAATTCCCGGATGATGCGACTGACTACCTCCTGCGCAGGGTCTGGACCATATCGGACTAGCCGCCTCTTTACCTCTGGAACGAAATCAGGCCCTCATAGCGACGGATCCGGTTGAGGTGCTCTTCACATGGTTCTGACCAGTATCTTGTCAGCTCCATGCTGCTGTAGGTAGGGACGCTGCGCAGTGGCTAGCATTGCCCTCAATAACTCTCCTACGATACCAGTGCTGTTGTGGTGCTGCTCCTTGCGCTAGGACGCTATCCCACCGCTGCCGCCAAATGTTACAGTTGCCTCCAGGCTGGCTGGAGGCTGGACCGTAGAAAAGGATGCTCCTAGCGCTCACCACAGGAGCAGCAGCACCGTAGACACTATAACTACTGCGTAGCCACCATACGTAATGCAGACTCTACGAACCACCGCTGCTGGGCTGGTATCTCGCCATCTGCTCTGCGCCCTGGACCTACGACCAGGCTCCAGTAGGTGAACCTCTTCCTTCTGTGAGCGAAGCAGGATCAGGAACAAGAGCTCTTACAGGAGCTCAGTAGCTAAGGGAGTATGAAGAGCATAGCAATCCCTGTAGTGATTATAGCTGGCCCCTACAAACATGAGTCAAAGCTGCAAGTTAGAGGGTCAGAATAGGTCTCATGTGCTGGAACACACAGCCTGGTTTTTATTGAGGTTACATGCAAACAGGACACTCTCAGGGGGAGGCATAAAATCCCCAATCACACATTTGATATATTTAGATAGAGAGGCGACGCCCTTTGACATGCCACAACATTACTTCAGCAGATAACAAGTTACACACAATAAAACAATGCAGTCCACCTTATCAACTAGCAGTCTGATTAGACAATGGGAATGTTTCTCACAAAACTTAATTAGAGCTGATCCCAGCAAACTTGTATTTAGAATAGGTTCTTGAAGCTGAACAAAGTTATCTCTTTAGTTCTGACCGAAGGGTCTGTCACATAGCACTTAATGGCACACAATGAAAACCAATGCCTCTGTAACAGTGCTCCCCCTCTGTGGAACACTCTCCTGTGTGGCACCTGGCTCAGCAAGTCCCATTCACTGAACCAAGTGGGAGAAAGCCAGGGACAAGCTATTTTACAGGTCTGGGGACATAGTCTTAAAGGGGCATTGTTCACCAAAGTCACAATATGTCCCCAGACGGTTCTTAAAGGGTCATACCCACCCAATAAAAGTTAATATGTTCTCAGGGGCACAATCTTCCAGGGGCCATAGTCATGAGGAAGGAGGCTGGCAAATAGGCTTCTCTAAAATCCAGGGAAGCAGGGCAATTTTCCATTTAAAGGGCCAGTTACAAATAGCAGTTTGTAACAACTGGTTACTATTCTAGGGACACACTGAGGAAGGACCAGGAACATTAGAAGTATTCTGGTTACTATTCTAGGGAAATACTGAGGAAGGACCAGTAACATTAGGGACACACTGGTTACTATTCTAGGGACACACTGAGGAAGGACCAGGAACATTAGTGACACATTGGGGACAGACTGGTTACTATTCTAGGGACACACTGAGGAAGGACCATGAACATTAGGGACAGACTGGTTACTATTCTAGGGACACACTGAGGAAGGACCAGGAAGCTTAGGGACACACTGGGGACACACTGAGGAAGAACCAGTGACATTAGGTACACACAGAGGAATGACCAGTAATATTAGGGACACACTGGGGACAGCCTGGTTACTATTCTAGGGACACACTGAGGAAGGACCAGGGAAATTATGAACACACTGGTTACTATTCTACGGACACACTGAGGAAGGACAAGAAACATTAGGGACACAATGGGGACAGACTGGTAACTATTCCAGGGACACACTGAGGAAGGAGCATGAACATTGGGGACACACTGTAGAATGATCAGGGACATTAGGGACACACTGAGGAAGGACCAGGAACATTAGGGACACACTGGGGACAGACTGGTTACTATTCTAGGGACACACTGAGGAAGGACCAGGAAGCTTAGGGACACACTGAGGAAGGACCAGGAACATTAGGGACACACTGAGGAATGACCAGTAACATTAGGGACACACTGGGGACAGACTGGTTACTATTCTGGGGGAAGACTGAGGAAGGAGCATGAACATTGGGGACACACTGTAGAATGATCAGGGACATTAGGGACACACTGAGGAAGGACCAGGAACATTAGGGACACACTGGGGACAGACTGGTTACTATTCTAGGGACACACTGAGGAAGGACCAGGAAGCTTAGGGACACACTGAGGAAGGACCAGGAACATTAGGGACACACTGAGGAATGACCAGTAACATTAGGTACATACTGGGGACAGACTGGTTACTATTCTTTGAACACACTGAGGAAGGACCAGTAACATTAGGGACACACTGGGATACACTGAGGAAGGACCAGGAACATAGGGACACAGTGGTTACTATTCTCGGGACACACTGAGGAAGGATCAGGAACATTAGTGGCACACTTAATAATATTCTAGGGACACACTGAGGAAGGACCAGGAACATTAGTGACACACTGGTTACTATTACTATCAAGGGACACACTGACGAAGGATCAGGAACATTAGGGACACACTGCTTACTATTCTAGAGACACACTGAGGAAGGACCAGGAACATTAGGGACACACTGGTGACTTTTCTAGGGACACACTGAAGAAGGCCTCAGTAACCATGTGTTCGATTGAACCCTCCCCTTCCTTTACATAAATAAACCAATGAGATCCTTCCTTGCCCTAACATCAAGTTGATCATGTGATTACACGTCACCGTCTAAGATCTCTAGCTTTCTGCCGCAGCCTTGTAACAAGCGTACATCTCAACAGCCTCGGCCAAGCCCCTAAAAAAGAAACACACTATTGGTCATATAGAAAGCTGACGTATCTAATGTTTACATATACAAGTCACTCGCATCTAAAATGATCGATATAGTATCATCACGATCAAAACACTATTTATTAATTATGTTCATGCTACATGTTCCTATGAACTCCACAATATCAACTAGATATAATTTATATTAGGTTCACTAAGTTAATGTTTTATATCGAGACCACAACAACTTAATGTTAGGGCAAGGAAGGATCTCATTGGTTTATTTATGTAAAGGAAGGGGAGGGTTCAATCGAACACATGGTTACTGAGCCCTATTTAAAGGGCATTTGTACACACACAGAGCATACAAGCCTGAGGAAACGGAGTGTCCCCGAGAAATGCGTCGCTGCTATACTCTGCACTATATTAGGAGATCTATTTTCACACACCCAGCTTTAAACTTGTTATATTGTTGTTTTTTTTATTTTGTATAAATAAAAAACTGATTTTAACTTTATATAAGTCTGGTAGTTGTTGTGATAGACTCCCTATCAGTAACCTAAGGGTACCATAGCCCTTCTCCCTATATCCATTCTCTAGTTCCAGCCTTTGGGAGCCATTTGCCTTTGGGATTGAGGTTCTGGCGATACGGTACCGTAGGACTCTAGTGCTGTTTGCTTCTGGTGGAGATTCCCTTTGCATCAGCCAGCCTGGTTTGCTGCAGAATACCAGCCCGCCTCTACAGGCACAATAGAGTGCCTTCACCTTTGTGAGTACCCTGTGTTCGTGTATTTTTGGATATTCTGGGTATCTATTGATCTACACATGTGGCGCCCTTTGTCCTTGTTTTTGTCTTTTTATCACAGAAGTATATCATCTATTTGGGTGAGAAGAGGAAACCTGTTGGACTTTATCTACATTTCCCTTGGCTGGTTTTTATCAGTGCATCTATAAGACATCATATAAATTTCCTTTCATGTAATTAGCAAGAGGTCCATGAGCTAGTGACGTATGGGATATACATCTCCTACCAGGAGGGGCAAAGTTTCCCAAACCATAAAATGCCTATAAATACACCCCTCACCACATCCCCAAAATCAGTTTTACAAACTTTGCCTCCTATGGGAGGTGGTGAAGTAAGTTTGTGCTAGATTCTACGTTGATATGCGCTCCGCAGCAGGTTGGGAGCCCGGTTTTCCTCTCAGCGTGCAGTGAATGTCAGAGGGGATGTGAGGAGAGTATTGCCTGTTTGAATTCAATGATCTCCTTCTACGGGGTCTATTTCATAGGTTCTCTGTTATCGGTCGTAGAGAATTCATCTCTTACCTCCCTTTTCAGATCGACGATATACTCTACATATATATACCATTACCTCTGCTGGATTTTCGTTCAGTACTGGTTTGGCTTTCTACGAAACATGTAGATGAGTGTCACTGGGTGTAAGTAAGTCTTATTTTCTGTGGACACTCTAAGCTATGGTTGGGCACTTTTTTAATAAAGTTCTAAATATATGTATTCAAACATTTATTTGCCTTGGTCTCAGGATGTCAACATTCCTTATTTTCAGACAGTCAGTTTCATATTTGGGAATAATGCACTTGAGATCAAATATTTTTCTTACCTTAAAAATTTGACTTTTTTCCCCTGTGGGCTGTTAGGCTTGCGGGGGGCTGAAAATGCTGTCATTTTATTGCGTCATTCTTGGCGCGGACTTTTTTGGCGCAAAAAAAATCTTTTCTTGTTTCCGGCGTCATACGTGTCGCCGGAAGTTGCGGTCATTTTTTGACGCTTCTTTTTGCGCCAAATAATGTCGCGTTCCGGACTGTGGCGTTCATTTTTGGCGCCAAAAGCATTTAGGCGCCAATAATGTGGGCCGTCTTAGTTTGGCGCTAAAAAAAAAATATCGGGCGTCGCTTTTGTCTCCACAATATTTAAGTCTCTTTTTTCTTTGCTTCTGGTTGCTAGAAGCTTGTTCCTTGGCATTTTTTTCCCATTCCTGAAACTGTCATTATAAGGAATTTGATCAATTTTGCTTTATATGTTGTTTTATTCTCTTACAATTGCAAGATGTCTCACGTTGCATCTGGAGTCAGAAGACTACTTTCAGGGAAAATCGCTGTCTGTGCTGGAACTACCAAAGGCTAAGTGTATCTGCTGTATACTTTTGGTAGCTGTTCCTCCAGCTGTTGTTTGTATTAATTGTCATGACAAACTTGTTAATGCAGATAATATTTCTTTAGTAATGTACCATTACCTGTTGCAGTTCCATCAACATCTAATGTTCAGAATGTTCTGATAACATAAGAGATTTTTGTTTCTGAATCCATCAAGAAGGGCTATGTCTGTTATTCCTCCTTCTAGTAAACATAAAAAATCTTTTAAAAACTTCTCTTTATACAGATGATTGTTTAAATGAACATCATCATTCTGATTCTAATGACTCTTCTGGTTCAGAGGATTCTGTCTCAGAGTTGATGCTGATAAATCTTCATATTTATTAAAATGGAATTTATTCGGTTCTTTACTTAAAGGAAGTACTAATTGCTTTAGAAATTGAGGATTCTGGTCCTCTTGATACTAAATCGTAAAACGTTTAGATAAGGTCTTTAAATCTCCTGTGGTTATTCCAGAAGTTTTTCCTGTTCCTGGTGCATTTCTGAAGTAATTTCCAGAGAATGGAATAATTTGGGTAATTCATTTACTCCTTCTAAACGTTTTTAAGCAATTATATCCTGTGCCGATCTGGGGGGGGGGACAGATTAGAATTTTGGGACAAAATCCCTAAAGTTGATGGGGCTATTTCTAGCCCTTGCTAAACGTAACTACTATTACCTACGTCACTATGGTACTCGATTAAGGATCCTTTTAGATAGGAAAATTGAATCCTTTCTAAAAGAAAAGGCTTATCTGTGTTCAGGTAATCTTCTTAGACCTGCTATATCATTGGCTGATGTTGCTGCAGCTTCAACTTTTTGGTTGGAAACTTTAGCGCAAACAAGAACAGATCATGATTCTCATAATATTATTATTCTTCTTCAACATGCTAAAATTTTATCTGGTGATGCATTTTTGATATTATCAGAGTTGAATGTCAGGTTTATGTCTCTAGCTATTTTAGCTAGAAGAGCTTTATGGCTTAAAAACTTGGAAATGCTGATATGTCTTCTAAATCGGACTCTACTTTCCATTTCTTTCCAGGGTAACAAATTATTTGGTTCTCAGTTGGATTCTATTATCTCAACTGTTACTGGTGGGGAAAGGAACTTTTTTTACCACAGGATAAAAAATCTAAGGGTAAAAACAGGGCTAATAATCGTTTTCGTTCCTTTCTTTCAACAAAGAACAAAAACCTGATCCTATCATCCTCAGGAGCAGTTTCAGTTTGGAAACCATCTCCAGTCTGGAATAAATCCAAGCCTTCTAGAAAAGCAAAGCCAGGCTTCTAAGTCCAACATGAAGGTGCGGCCCTCATTCCAGCTCAGCTGGTAGGGGGCAGGTTAACGTTTTTTCAAAGAAAATTGGATCAATTCTGTTCACAATCTTTCGATTCAGACCATTGTTTCAGAAGGGTACAGAATTGGTTTTCAAGATAAGACCTCCTGCAAAGAGATTTTTTCTTTCCGCGGGTGTCCCAGTAAATCCAGTGAAAGCTCAAGCATTTCTGAATGTGTTTCAGATCTAGAGTTTGGCTGGAGTAATTATGCCAGTTCAGTTCTGGAACAGGGGCTGGGGGTTTTATTCGAATCTCTTCATTGTACCAAAGAAGGAGAATTCCTTCAGACCAGTTCTGGATCTAAAAATATTGAATCGTTATGTAAGTGATACCAACTTTCAAAATGGTAACTGTAAGGACTATCTTGCCTTTTCTTCAGGCAAGGGCATTATATGTCCACAATAGATTTACAGGATGCATATCTGCATATTCCGATTCATCCAGATCATTATCAGTTCCTGAGATTCTCTTTTCTGGACAAGCATTACCAGTTTGTGGCTCTGCCGTTTGGCCTAGCTACAGCTCCAAGAATTTTTACAAAGTGTCTCTCGGTGCCCTTCTGTCTGTAATCAGAGAACAGGTATTGTGGTATTTCCTTATTGTGGACGATATCTTGGTACTTGCCTCAGTCTTTACATTTAGCAGAATCTCATACGAATCGACCTTGTGTTGTTTCTTCAAGAATCATGGTTGGAGGATCAATTCACTAAAAGAGTTCATTGATTTCCTCAGACAAGGGTAACCTTTCTGGGTTTCCAGATAGATTCAGTGTCCATGACTCTGTCCTTTGGACAGACAAGAGACGACTAAAATTGATTTCAGCTTGTCGAAACCTTCAGTCACAATCGATTCCCTTCGGTAGCCTTATGCATGGAAATTCTAGGGTCTTATGACTGCTGCATCGGGACGCGATCCCCTTTGCTCTCGTTTTCACATGGCGACCTCTTTCAGCTCTGTATGCTGAATCAAAGGTGCAGGGAAGGTTAACACAAAGATATCTCAATTAATATCTTTAAAACGATTGTACTACACTCTCTAACGTGGTGGACAGATCACCATCGTTTAAATTCAGGGGGCTTCTTTTGTTCTTCCGACCTGGACTGTAATTTCAACAGATGCAAGTCTTACAGGGTGGGGAGCTGTGTGGGGATCTCTGACGGCACAAGGAGTTTGGGAATCTCAGGAGGTGAGATTACCGATCAATATTTTGGAACTCCGTGCAATTTTCAGAGCTTCTTCAGTCTTGGTCCTCTTCTGAAGAGAGAATCGTTCATTTGTTTTCAGACAGACAATGTCACAACTGTGGCATACATCAATCATCAAGGAGGGACTCACAGTCCTCTGGCTATGAAAGAAGTTTTCTCGAATTCTGGTTTGGGCGGAATCCAGGCTCCTGTCATATCTCTGCGGTTCATATCCCCAGGTATATACCAATTGGGAAGCGGATTAACTCAGGTCGCCAAACGTTGCATCCGGGGCGAATGGTCTCTTCACCCAGAGGTATTTTTCAGGATTGTATCAAATGCTGGGGAGCTCCAGAAATAGATCTGATTGGCATCTCATCTAAACAAGAAAACTTCCCAGGTATCTGGTCCAGATCCCGGGATCCTCAGGCGGAAGCAGTGGTATGCATTATCACTTCCTTGGAAGTATCATCCTCCTATATCTTTCCGCCTCTAGTTCTTCTTCCAAGAGTAATCTCCAAGATTCTGAAGGAATGCTCGTTTGGTCTGGCTGGTAGCTCCGGCATGGCCTCACAGGTTTTGGTATGCGATCTTGTCCGGATGGCCTCTTGCCATCCTGGACTCTTCCGGCTAAGACCAAGACCTTCTGTACGCAAGGTCCTTTTTTCCATCAGGATCTCAAATCCTTAAATTTAAAGGTATGGAGATTGAACGCTTGATTCTTGGTCAAAGAGGTTTCTCTGACTCTGTGATTAATACTATGTTACAGGCTCGTAAATCTGTATCTAGAGAGATATATTATAGAGTCTGGAAGACTTATATATCTTGTGTCTTTCTCTTCATTTTTCTTGGCATTCTTTTAGAATTCCGAGAATTTTAACAGTTTCTTCAGGGATGGTTTAGATAAGGTTTATCCGCAAGTTCTTTGAAAGGACAAATCTCTGCTCTTTCTGTTCTTTTTCACAGAAAGAGTGCTAATCTTCCTGATATTCATTGTTTTTGTACAAGCTTTGGTTCGTATAAAACCTGTCATTAAGTCAATTTCTCCTCCTTGGAGTGTGAATTTGGTTCTGGGGGCTCTTCAAGCTCCTCCTTTTTGAACCCATGCATTCATTGGACATTAAATTACTTTTCTTGGAAAGTTTTGTTCCTTTTGGCGATCTTCTCTGCCAGAAAGAGTCTCTGAATTATCGCTCTTTCTTGTGAGTCTCCTTTTCTGATTTTTCATCAGGATAAGGCGGTGTTTCGCGAACTTCTTTTGAATTTTTTACCTAAGGTTGTGAATTCAACAACATTAGTAGAGATAATTGTGGTTCCTTCATTATGTCCTAATCCTAAGAATTCTAAGGAGAAATCGTTGCATTCTTGGATGTTGTTAGAGCTTTGGAAATATTATGTTGAAGCTACCTAAGTCTTTCCGAAAGACTTCTAGTCTATTTGTTATCTTTTCGGTTCTAGAAAAGGCCAGAAAGCTTCTGCCGATTTCTTTGGCATCTTGGTTGAAATCTTTAATTCATCATGCCTATGTCGAGTTCGGGTAAAACTACCGCCTCAAGGATTACAGCTCATTCTACTAGTCAGTTTCTACTTTCCTGGGCGTTTAGGGAATGACAGCTTCGGTTGATCAGATTTGCAAAGCAGCAACTTGGTCCTCTTTGCATACTTTTACTAAATTCTACCATTTGATGTATTTTCTTCTTCTGAAGCAGTTTTTTGGTAGGAAAAGTACTTCAGGCAGCGGTTTCCGTTTGAATCTTCTGTTTATGGTTTTTCATTAAACTTTACTTTTGGGTGTGGATTATTTTCAGCAGGAATTGGCTGTCTTTATTTTATCCCTCCCTCTCTAGTGACTCTTTGCGTGGAAAGATCCACATCTTGGTTAGTCATTATCCCATACGTCACTAGCTCATGGACTCTTGCTAATTACATGAAAGAAAACATAATTTATGTAAGAACTTACCTGATAAATTCATTTCTTCATATTAGCAAGGTCCATGAGGCCCGCCCTTTTTTTGTGGTGGTTATGATTTTTTTGTATAAAGCACAATTATTCCAATTCCTATTTAATGCTTTCTCTCTTTTCTTATCACCCCACTTCTTGGGCTATTCGTTAAACTGAATTGTGGGTGTGGTGAGGGGTGTATTTATAGGCATTTTAAGGGTTTGGGAAACTTTGCCCCTCCTGGTAGGAATGTATATCCCATACGGTCACTAGCTCATGGGACTCTTTGCTAATATGAAAGAAATGAATTTATCAGGTAAGTTCTTACATAAATTATGTTTTTTTAGTATACATTTTGTGTTCACATATATATATATCCATATTTTATCATTATTATTTTTTATACATTTTTTATATACGTTATTAGTGTATATATATATAGCGCCTTCCCTATAGGAGCTTAGTGTTTCTCAGTAATCACTGATTCTCCTTTTGTTTTGGTTACTATTTTAGGGACACACTGAGGAAGGACCATGAACATTAAAGACACACTGGGGGGACACTTAGGAAGGACCAGGGACATTAGGGACACACTGAGGAGGGACCAGGAACATTAGGGACACACTGGTGACTATTCTAGGGAGACACTGCGGAAGGACCATGAACATTAGGGACACACTGGTTACTATTCTATGGACACCCTGAGGACAGACCAGGAACATTAGGGTCACACTGGGGACACCACTGCAGAAGGACTAGGAACATTAGGGACACACTGGTTACTATTCTAGGGACATACTGAGGAAGGACCATGAACATTAGGGACTCACTGGGGACAGACTAGTTACTATTCTAGGTACACACCTGAGGAAGGACCAGGTACATTTTTTGCACACTGGTTACGATTCTAGGGACACACTGAGGAAGGACCAGGAACATTAGGGACACACTGAGGAAGGACCAGAGTAACATTAGGTACACACTGGGGACAGCCTGGATTTCTATTCTAGGGACACACTGAGGAAGGACCAGGGGAAATTATGGACACACTGGTTACTATTCTACGGACACATTGAGGAAGGACAAGAAACATTAGGGACACACTGGGGACAGACTGGTAACTATTCCATGGACACACTGCGGAAGGACCATGAACATCGGGGACACACTGAAGAATGATCAGGGACATTAGGGACACACTGAAGAAGGACCAGGAACATTAGGGACACACTGGGGTCAGACTGGGGACAGACTGGTTACTATTCTAGGGACACACTGAGGAAGGAACAGGAAGCTTAGGGACACACTGAGGAATGACCAGTAACATTAGGGACACACTGGGGACAGACTGGTTACTATTCTAGGGTAAGACAATGAACATTAGGTACATACTGGGGACAGACTGGTTGCTATTCTTTGGACACACTACTGGGGAAGGCCCCGCGAACATTAGGGACACACTGGGGAAAGACTGTTTAGTATTCTAGGGACACACTGAGTAAGGACCAGGAACATTAGGGACACACTGTGGACAGACTGGTTACTATTCTAGGGGCACACGGAGAAACGACCATGAATATTAGGGACATACTGGGGACCAGACTGGTTACTATTCTATGGACACACTGAGGAAGGACCAGGAACATTAGAAGCATTCTGGTTACTATTCTAGGGAAATACTGAGGAAGGACCAGCAACATTAGGGACACATTGTTTACTATTCTAGGGACACACTGTGAAAGGACCAGGAATATTAGGTACACACTGGCTACTATTCTAAGGACACACTGAGGAAGGACCAGGAACATTAGGGGTGTTACGGTTGCCTCCAGGCTGGCTGGAAGTTGGACCGTAGAAAAGGATGCTCATAGCGCTCACCCAAAGGAGCAGCAGCACCGTAGACACTATAACACTACTGCGTAGCCACCATAAGTAACGCAGACTCTATGAACCACCGCTGCTGTGCTGGTATCTCGCCGTCTGCTCTGCGCCCTGGACCTACGACCAGGCTCCAGTAGGTGAACCTCTTCCTTCTGTAGCAATCCCCTGTAGCTAAGGGAGTATGAAAAACATAGCAATCCCTGTAGTGATATAGCTGTCCCCTACAAACATGAGTCAAAGCTGCAAGTTAGAGGGTCAGAATAGGTCTGATGTGCTGGAACACTCAGCCTGATTTTTATTGAGGTTACATGCAAACAGGACACTCTCAGGGGGAGGCATAAAATCCCCAATCGCAAATTTGATACTTTTAGATAGAGAGGCAACGCCCCTTTGACAGGCCACAACATTACTTCAGCAGATAACATTACACACAATAAAACAATGCAGTCCACCTTATCACTAGCAGTCTGATTAGACAATGGTAAGGTTTATCCACTAAACCTAATTAGAGCTGATCCCAGCAAAACTTGTATTTAGAATTGAACAAAATGAACTCTTAATGGAACACAATGAAACTGAACCAAGTAGGAGAAGCCAGGGACAAGTTATTTTACAGGTCTGGGGACATAGTCTTAAAGGGGCATTGTTCACCAAAGTCACAATATGTCCCCAGACGGTTCTTAAAGGGCCATACCCACCCAATAAAAGTTAATATGTTTTCAGGGGCACAATCTTCCAGGGGCCATAGTCATGAGGAAGGAGGCTGGCAAATAGGCTTCTCCAAAATCCAGGAAGCAGGGCAATTTTCCATTTAAAAGGGCCAGTTACAAATAGCAGTTTGTAACATATCTCCCCTTTTGGAGGGAGACTAAACCAGGCACCTGACCTTCTGTCGGTCAGTGCCTAAGTTAGTCTCGCAACCCACCCACAAATAAACATTAGCAGCAAAGTAGCCCCCCCCCCCACAATAAGTAGTACTGGCCTGTAGGTTCCAGGTTGTAGGATGAAAGTGTAGCATCCTCGGTCTTCCTGGCGCAGCTGGGCAAATAGCTGGTGGTACTTGGGGGGCAGAGGCCAGCGGCACTCTGCCCTGGTGCCAGCGCTTCTGCTGGGGTGAGGGGTTTGCAGGCCAGTCCTGTAACAAGGAGGTCTGTAGGGCAGAGGCCAGCAGCGCTCTGTCCTGATGCCAGCTCTTCTGCTGGGGGAATTGGGGCATAGTCCTGCCCGGTGGCAAAGGGAACATGGGGGTCAGTGGGGGTTAACATCTCCACTGTTAACCCTGGGCCCAAGTTAGGAGTTAGCTGGGGAGGGGGAGATTGGCTTACCTCCTCCTCCTGATACTCCGGCCGGGCCGTTGGGAAGGGAGGTCGATGCTCTCCGCTTCCTGTGGAACATGCTGCGGCTGGGGAGAGAGACCGGTTGTCTCCTCTCCCTGGAAGGCACACTCCGGCTGGGGAGGGAGGTCGATGCTCTCCCCTCCCTGTAGCTGGGGTCTGTCGCTGGGGATCTGGGCCGCCTGCCCAGCATCCCTGTAGGGCCGGTAGAGAGACTGCGGTCCCATCTCCACCTGCCTGCTGGGGGTCCTCCCAGGACCAGTCTATGAGGCCTGCTGCCTCGGGTATCTCTGGTTGGGGTTGGGGAAGGAGACCGGTTGTCTCTTCCTCTGCACGGTATACTGCCGCTGGGGAGGGAGGTCCGCTGCTCTCCTCTCCCTGTGGAACATGCTGCGGCCTGGGGAGAGAGACTAGGTGTCCATACCCTCAAACTCCACAGTTGTCGCTCAAAGGCTCGTGCCGCTTCGTTCTCCGTGTCCAATTCCCGGATGATGCGACTGACTACCCTCCTGCGTAGGGTCTGGACCATATCGGACTAGTCACCTCTTTACCTCTGGAACGAACTCCGCGCCCTCATAGCGACGGATTCAGTTGAGGTGCTCTTCACAGGGTTCTGACCAGTATCTTGTCAGCTCCATGCTGCTGTAGGTAGGGACGCTGTGCAGTGGCTAGCGTTGCCCTCAATAACTCTCCTATGATACTAGTGCTGTTGGGGTGCTGCTCCTTGCGCTAGGACGCCATCCCACCGCTGCCGCCAAATGTTACGGTTGCCTCCAGGCTGGCTGGAAGTTGGACCGTAGAAAAGGATGCTCCTAGCGCTCACCAAAGGATCTTCAGCACCGTAGACACTTATAACTACTGCGTAGCCCACCATAAGTAACGCAGACTCTACCGAACCACCGCTGCTGGGCTGGTATCTCGCCGTCTGCTCTGCGCCCTGGACCTACGACCAGGCTCAGTAGGTGAACCTCTTCCTTCTGTAGCAATCCCTGTAGCTAAGGGAGTATGAAAAACATAGCAATCCCTGTAGTGATATAGCTGTCCCCTACAAACATGAGTCAAAGCTGCAAGTTAGAAGGTCAGAATAGGTCTGATGTGCTGGAACACACAGCCTGGTTTTTATTGAGGTTACATGCAAACAGGACACTCTCAGGGGGAGGCATAAAATCCCAATCGCAAATTTGATACTTTAAGATAGAGAGGCAACGCCCTTTGACAGGCCACAACATTACTTCAGCAGATAACATTACAACACATAAAACAATGCAGTCCACCTTATCACTAGCAGTCTGATTAGACAATGGTTAAGGTTTATCACTAAACCTAATTAGAGCTGATCCCAGCAAACTTGTATTTAGAATTGAAACAAAATGAACTCTTAATAGCACACAATGAAACTGAACCAAGTAGGAGAAGCCAGGGACAAGTTATTTTACAGGTCTGGAACATAGTCTTTAAAGGGGCATTGTTCACCAAAGTCACAATATGTCCCCAGACGGTTCTTAAAGGGCCATACACACCCAATAAAAGTTAATATGTTTTCAGGGGCACAATCTTCCAGGGGCCATAGTCATGAGGAAGGAGGCTGGCAAATAGGCTTCTCCAAAATCCAGGGAAGCAGGGCAATTTTCCATTTAAAGGGCCAGTTACAAATAGCAGTTTGTAACAAGGGGTATTCTGGTTACTATTCTACGGACAAACTGAGGAAGGACCAGGAACATTAGGGACACACTGGTTACTATTCTAGGGACACACTGAGGAAGGACCAGGAACATTAGTGACACACTGGTTACTATTCTAGGGACACACTGAGGAAGGACCAGGAACATTAGGGGCATTTGGGTTACTATTCTAGTGAAATACTGAGACAGGACCAGCAACATTAGGGACACATTGTTTACTATTCTAGGGACACACTGTGAAAGGACCAGGAATATTAGGGACACACTGGTTACTATTCTAGGGACACACTGAGGAAGGACCAGGAACATTAGGGACACACTGGGGGACAGACTGGTTACTATTCTATGGGACCCGGAGGATGGACCAGGAACATTAGGGTCACACTGGGGGATACACTGAAGAAGGACCAGAAAATTAGGGACACACTGGTTACTATTCTAGGGACATACTGAGGAAGGACCATTGAACATTAGGGACTCACTGGGGACAGACTGGTTACTATTCTAGGTACACCACTGAGGAAGGACCAGGTACATTTTTGGCACACTGGTTACTATTTCTAGGGACACACTGAGGAAGGACCAGGAACATTAGGGACACACTGGGGGACAGACTGGTTACTATTCTAGGGACACACTGAGGAAATACCAGGAACATTAAAGGCACACTGGTTACTATTCTAGGTACACACTGAGGAAGGACCAGTAACATTAGTGGCACACTGGTTACTATTCTAGGGACACACTGAGGAAAGACCAGTGACATTAGTGGCACACTGGTTACTATCTAAGGACACACTGAGGAAGGACCAGGAACATTGGGGACACACTGGGGACAGGACTGGTTTCTATTCTAGGGACACACTTAGGAAATACCAGGAACATTATTGACAAACAGGTTACTATTCTCGGGACACACTGGGGAAGGACCAGGAACATTAGTGGCACACTGGTTACTATTCTAGGTACACACAGAGGAAGGGCCAGGTACATAGTGGCACACTGGTTACTATTCTAGGGACACACTGAGGAAGGACCACCAACATTAGGGACACACTGGTTACTCTTCTACGGACCACACTGAGGAAGGACTAGGAACATTAATGACGAACCTGGTTACTATTCTAGGGACACACTGAGGAAGGACCAGGAACATTAGTGACACATTGGGGATAGACTGGTTACTATTTTAGGGACACACTGAGGAAGGACCATGACATTAGGGACAGACTGGGGACAGACTGGATACTATTTTAGGGACACACTGAGGAAGGACCAGGAAGCTTAGGGACACACTGGTGACACACTGAGGAAGGACCAGTGACATTAGGGACACACAGAGGTATGACCAGTAACATTAGGGACACACTGGGGACAGCCTGGTTACTATTCTAGGGACACACTGAGGAAGGACCCAGGGAAATTTATGGACACACTGGTGACTATTCTACGGACACACTGAGGAAGGACAAGAAACATTAGGGACACACTGGGGACAGACTGGTAACTATTCCATGGACACACTGAGGAAGGACCCATGAACATTGGGGACACACTGAAGAATGATCAGGGACATTAGGGACACACTGCAGAAGGACCAGGAACATTAGGGACACATGGGGACAGACTGGGGACAGACTGGTTACTATTTAGGGACACACTGAGGAAGGACCAGGAAGCTTAGGGACACACGGGGACACACTGAGGAAGGACCAGGAACATTAGGGACACACTGAGGAATGACCAGTAACATTAGGGACACACTGGGACAGATGGTTACTATTCTAGGGGAAGACTGAGAAGGACAATGAACATTAGGTACATACTGGGGACAGACTGGTTACTATTCTTTGGACACATGAGGAAGGACCAAAAATATTAGGGACACACTGGGGATACATGAGGAAGGACCAGGAAACATTAGGGACACACTGGTTACTATTCTCGGGACACAATGAGGAAGGACCATGAACATTAGGGGCATTCTGGTTACTATTCTACGGACACACTGAGGAAGGACCAGGAACATTAGGGACACACTGGTTACTATTCTAGGGACACACTGAGGAAGGACACAGGAATATTAGGGACACACTGATTACTATTCTAGGGACAATTGAGGAAGGACCAGGAAACATTAGGGGCATTCTGGTTATATTCTAGGGAAATACTGAGGAAAGGACCAGCAACATTAGGGACACATTGTTTACTATTCTAGGGACACACTGTGAAAGGACCCAGGAATATTAGGGACACACTGGTTACTATTCTAGAGGGACACACTGAGGAAGGACCAGGAACATTAGGGACACACTGGTTACTATTTCTACGGACACACTGTGAGGATAGACCAGGAACATTAGTGACACATTGGAGAAGAATGGTTACTATTCTAGGGACACACTGAGGAAGGACCATGAACATTAGGGACAGACTGGGGACGGACTGGTTACTATTCTAGGACACACTGAGGAAGGACCAGGAAGTTTAGGGACACACTAGGGGACACACTGAGGAAGAACCAGTGAATTAGGGACACACAAAGGAATGACCAGTAACATTAGGGACAACACTGGGGAAGCCATGGTTACTATTATAGGGACCACATGAGGAAGGACCAGGGAAATTATGAACACACTGGTTACTATTCTACGGACACACTGAGGAAGGACAAAAAAACATTAGGGACACACTGGGGACAGACTGGTAACTATTCCAGGGACACACTGAGGTAAGGACCATGAACATTGGGGGACACACTGAAGAATGATCAGGGACATTAGGGACACACTGAGGATGGACCAGGAACATTAGGGACACACTGAGGAATGACCAGGTAACATTAGGGACAACACTGGGGACAGACTGGTTACTATTCTAGGGGAATACTGGGAAGGACAATGAACATTAGGCACATACTGGGGACAGACTGGTTACTATTCTTTGAACACACTGAGGCAGGACCAGAAATATTAGGGACACACTGGGGATACACTGAGGAAGGGACCAGGAACATTAGGGACACAGTGGTTACTATTCTCAGGGACACACTGAGGAAGGATCAGGAACATTAGTGGCACACTAAATAATATTCTAGGGACACACTGAGGAAGGACCAGGAACATTAGTGACACATGGTTACTATTCAAGGGACACACTGACGAAGGACCAGGAACATTAGGGACACACTGGTTACTTACTATTCTAGAGACACACTGAGGAAGGACCAGGAACATTAGGGACACACTGGTGACTTTTCTAGGGACACATCTGAAGAAGGACATGAACATTAGGGACACACTGGGGACAAACTGAGAAAGGACCAGGAACATTAGGGACACCACTGAGGAAAGATCAGGAACATTAGGGACACACTGGGGACAGACTGGTTACTGTTTAAGGGACAGACTGAGCAAGGACCAGGAAAATTAGTGACTGTTACGGCTACCCTTAGTCTCGCTGAGAGATGGACCGCCTATTAGTAGCCTGGATCCCTATTGCTGAAGAGGGGAGAAGCTGCTTTCCATAGTATTCTATATGAGTCTTGCAAATGTAGAATAATCCCCCCTTAGCTGTAGTACAGCTAGGATACCCTTTGCCCACAAAAACGAGTCAACTGCGATTGAGGGTCAACCAAGAACTCAGGACTGGGAATGCTCAGCCTGCTTTTTATTGAGGTTACATGCACACAGGGCACTCCCAGGGGGGGAAGCCATAAATCCCCCCTCACACATTTAGATAGAGAGACAATGTCATTTGACAGGCCACAATAGGATTACAGTACTTCAGATAACAAGTTAACCTAAGAAAACAATGCAGTCCATCTTCTCAATTAGCAGTCTGACTCCGGAGGTGATTAGACAATGGGAATGTTTATCACTAAACTTATTAGAGCTGAGGCCAGCAAACTTGTATTTAGAAAATAGTTTTCTAAAAGCTGAAAAAAAAGTTAACTCTTATGAAATGATACTTGTTACGGTTTTCTTGGAGCCCTTCTTAGGCGCTGGCTTGGCTGGTTCAGGCATTGCTTCTGGGAAATAAGCTCTTCACAACAAAATAACTAATGCTTCTGTAACAGTGCTCCCTTTCTGTGGAACACTCTGGCAGACACGGTCTGACCCCTTTTCGGGGCAGGTCTAGGCTGTCCAGATCGCTGGTTATGCGGGGGCTGAGGTCGGTTTTGCCTGGTCAAACCCGTCGGCGTTGCCATTCTGTTTCCAAGGTCTGTAAGGTAAGTGTGAAATTGAAGGGTTGCAACGAATAAAACTCCAACGTAATAGCCTGCGTTATCTCCAGAGACCCGGTTCAGCCACACAACGGGTTATGGTCCAGTGACCAGAGTGAACTCCTGCCATATAAATAGGGAGTCAATTTCTTTAATGCCCACACCAAAGCCAAAACACTCCTTTTCGACCGCTGCATAGCTGACTCGCGGGGCAGGAGCTTCCGGCTGATGTAGGCAACTGGATGCTCCCCTCCATCTTCACCTACTTGGCTGAGGACGGCTCCCAGCCCGAACATGGAA
The DNA here is from genome assembly GCF_027579735.1 of Bombina bombina. Lineage (NCBI taxonomy): Eukaryota > Metazoa > Chordata > Amphibia > Anura > Bombinatoridae > Bombina > Bombina bombina. The sequence continues at coordinate 37,810 of NW_026510961.1, forward strand.
GCATCTGTATGGACGATAAAAACGTTTGTTAAGGGCTGGGCGCCAAGACAGGAGCGTTACTTAGAGCATTTTTGAGAGCCTGGAAAGCCGTTTCACAGTGGGGAGACCACAGGAACTGTCGAGGTAAGTTCTTCTTGGTCAAGTCAGTCAGGGGTTCTGGCAAGTGTGCTGTAGTCTGGTTACGAACCGTCTATAGTACCCTGCCTATGCCCAGGAAGGCTAGGACCTGAGTCTTAGTGATGGGGGGGGCTTAATTGGCGACAGCTTCTTTCTTGGTGGCTGCTGGTCGCTGCTTTCCACACCCACCCGGTGACCCAGGTGACTGTACCTCAGGCCATCCCAAAGTGGCATTTTTCTGGCTTCAGAGTCAGGCCAGCAGCCCGGATCTGATCCAGAACCATTCCTACGTGAGCTAAGTGGTCCCTCCAGGACTCACTGTGGATCGATATGTTGTCCAGGTAGGCGCAAGCAAAAACTCTGGAAGCCAATCCAGGAGCCTATCCACCAAGCGCTGGAATGTAGCTGGGGCATTCTTCATCCCAAACGGCATTACCCTAAACTGATATAAGCGAATGGGGTGACGAATGCCGACTTGGGGATAGCCTCCGGGGCCAGGGGAATCTGCCAGTAACCTTTGCAGAGGTCAATAGTGGTCAGGTAATTTTCCCTGGCCTATACGATCGAGTAGCTCGGTCTACCCTGGGCATAGGGTAAGCGTCGTCACGTTTTTTTCATTGAGCCTCGATAGTCTACGCAGAACCCGGGTAGGGTCCCATCTTTCTTGGGCATCAAGACAAATGGGGAGGCCCAGGGACTATCGGAGGTGCTCCAATTACCCTGAGTTGCAGCATCTCATCGATCTCCTTTTTCATTCCTGTCCTAACTGCTTCAAGGATTCGGTTACAGAGCCTGGACGCTAAGGGAGCTTGTCCCGGGAGTATCTACCTGGTGGGTGGTTAAAGTAGTGTACCCTGGCTTCGGGGAGAAGGTGAGGTGTTTGGGACTGTAGGAGTTGGTTGAGCTGCTCCCTTTCAGTGGGGCTAAGTCGGTCTCCTATCTGACACCTGAGCCACTATACCTGTGGGGAGACTCTTTTCTAATAGGTCTGGAATGGGTAGACTGTCGGGGTCTTCCTGAGGGGAAAAACATTACGGCCGTCACGTTCTCTGGTCGCTCAAAATATTCCTTGTGCATGTTTACATGGAATGTCTTTCTAAGATTGTCTGTCGTGGCAGTAGCTATCACATAAGTGGTGTCTCCCCTTTTCTCTACGATCGGTAGGGACCCGCCAGGACGCCCTGCAATTTGTCTGTCTTCACCGCTTAAGTACTAACACCTTTTGTCCCTATGGTGAAGATTCTCTTTCGGGCCCCCCGATCGTACCATACTTTCTGTCTTCTCTGGGAGAGCGGCAATCACTTCCGCTCATCCAGTGATTTGCCGCTCTCCGCATTCGGTGCGCCCATTCCATATGGGTATCGTTAGGCTTTTTTTTCGTGCCCCCGAAACTGTCGGCAATACGTGTCCGGGAGTTACCGCGTACCGTCGCAACAGAGTCTCCTTAACTAGCTCATTACTGTGTCACTTCACTCAGCACCCAGAGTACGGAAAGGTTCCAGGGCTCGCCCCGGATAGTTTCCCAGGACAATATCGTGGGCCACTCTCTGTTGGGAATCTGGTGCAGGGCACATTTCCTCTCGAAGTCCGCCCAAATATTCATCAATCCCTGTCTCGCTATCTAGGAAGGGTCGAAATGACGCATAGGAATATCTTGGGCCCTCCCCAGCATTTTTCGACAGGGATGATTACTGCGGGGCTTCAGCATTGCGGTGTGCATTTGCTAGGTTGAGTTTGTGGGCTCGAGTCTTTCGTATATCCTCGTCCACTTCAGCCATCAACTGCTGTACCAATTCCATGGAGGGGTTCGGCCCGTACAGTGAGATCCTCTCCCAAAAAATCCTGTTTTTTTTTGTCACTAATCGTGGTCGGTGTTTCCGCCATTGTGAAGCTCTGATCCAGTTCGGTCAATTCTTCGATCAGCTCTCTTCTCGGCCGGTTGCTGGCGTACCCCCCTCTGCTTTCAAGTAAATCCTTTAGGGTTGTACGCTTCAATTTTTCATAAGCGCTCTCCATCCTTTCTGTACCTCTCCTAGGAAATCCAGGAAAATCCCACCGCTGCCGCCAAATGTTACGGTTACCCTTAGTCTCGCTGAGAGATGGACCGCTTAGTAGCCTGGATCCCTATTGCTGAAGAGCGGAGAAGCTGCTTTCCATAGTATTCTATATGAGTCTCGCAAATGTAGAATAATCCCCCTTAGCTGTAGTACAGCTAGGATACCCTTCTGCCCACAAAAACGAGTCAACACTGAGATTGAGGGTCAACCAAGAATCAGGACTGGGATGCCCAGCCTGCTTTTTATTGAGGTTACATGCACACAGGGCACTCCCAGGGGGGGAAGCATAAAATCTCCCCTCACACATTTAGATAGAGAGACAATGTCCTTTGACAGGCCACAATAGGATTACAGTACTTCAGATAACAAGTTACACATAAGAAAACAATGCAGTCCATCTTCTCAATTAGCAGTCTGACTCCGGAGGTGATTAGACAATGGGAATGTTTATCACTAAACTTAATTAGAGCTGAGGCCAGCAAACTTGTATTTAGAAAATAGTTTTCTAAAAGCTGAAAAAAAGTTAACTCTTTATGAAATGATACTTGTTACGGTTTTCTTGGAGCCCTTCTTAGGCGCTGGCTTGGCTGGTTCAGGCATTGCTTCTGGGAAATAAGCTCTTCACAACAAAATAACTAATGCTTCTGTAACAGGGACACACTGGGTAATATTCTAGGGACACACTGAGGAAGGACAAGGAGCAATAGTGGCACACTGGGTACTATTTTAGGGACACACTGAGAAAGGACCAGGAACATTAGGGACACACTGGTTACTATTCTAGGGACACCCTGAGGAAGGACCATGAAAATTAGGGACACACTGGGCACATACTGTTCACTATTCTATGCACACACTGAGGAAGGACCAGGAACATTAGGGTCACACTGGGGACACACTGAAGAAGGACCAGGAACATTAGGGACACACTGGTTACTATTCTAGGGACACACAGAGGAAGGACCATGAAAATTAGGGACACACTGGGGAAGGACCAGGAACATTAGGGACATACTGGGAACGCACTGAGGAAGTACCAGGAACATTAGGACACACTGGTGACTATTCTAGTGACATACTGAGAAAGGACCATGAACATTAAGGACACACTAGGGACAGACTGGTTACTATTTTAGGGACACACTGAGGAAGGACCATGAACATTAAAGACACAGGGGACACACTTAGGAAGGACCAGGGAGATTAGGGACACAGTGAGGAGGGACCAGGAACATTAGGGACACACTGGTGACTATTCTAGGGAGACACTATGGAAGGACCATGAACATTAGGGACACACTGGGGACAGACTGGTTACTATTCTATGGACACCCTGAGGATGGACCAGGAACATTAGGGTCACACTGGGGACACACTGAAGAAGGACCAGAAACATTAGGGACACACTGGTTACTATTCTAGGGACATACTGAGGAAGGACCATCAACATTAGGGACTCACTGGGGACAGACTGGTTACTATTCTAGGTACACAGAGGAAGGACCAGGTACATTTTTGCACACTGGTTACTATTCTAGGGACACACTGAGGAAGGACCAGGAACATTAGGGACACACTGGGGACAGACTGGTTACTATTCTAGGGACACACTGAGGAAATACCAGGAACATTAAAGGCACACTGGTTACTATTCTAGGTACACACTGAGGAAGGACCAGTGACATTAGTGGCACACTAGTTACTATTCTAAGGACACACTGAGGAAGGACCAGGAACATTGGGGACAGACTGGTTTCTATTCTAGGGACACACTGAGGAAATACCAGGAACATTAGGGACACACTGAGGAAGGATCAGTGACATTAGGGACACACTGAGGAAGGACCAGGAACATTATGGACACACTAGGGACAGACTGGTTACTAATCAAAATCTCACTGAGGAAGGACCAGGAACATTAGGGACACACTGAGGAAAGACCAGTGACATTAGTGGCACACTGGTTACTATTCTAAGGACACAGAGGAAGGACCAGGAACATTGGGGACACACTGGGGACAGACTGGTTTCTATTCTAGGGACACACTGAGGAAGGACCACGACATTAGGAACACACTGAGGAAGGACCAGGGACATTAGGGACACACTGAGGAAGGACCAGGAACATTATGGACACACTAGGGACAGACTGGTTACTAATCTAAATACTCACTGAGGAAGGACCAGGAACATTAGGGACACATTGAGGAAGGCCCAGGAACAATAGGGACACACTGGTTACTATTCTAGGGACACACTGAGGAATGACCATGAACATTAAGGACACACTGGGTACAGACTGGTTACTATTCTAGGGACATACTGTGGAAGGACAAGGAACATTAGGGACACACTGTCGACAGACTGGTTACTATTCTATGGACACACTGAGGAATTACCAGGAACATTTGAGACACATTGTTGACTATTCTAGGAAGGACCATGAACATTAGGGACACACTGGGGACAGACTGGTTACTATTCTAGAGCACACTGAGGAAGGTCCAGGAACATTAGGAACACACTGGGGATACACTGAGTAAGGACCTGGAACATTAGGGACACACTGGTTACTATTCTAGGGACATACTGAGGAAGGACCATGAACATTGGGGACAGACTGGTTACTATTCTAGGGCACACTGAGGAAGGTCCAGGAACATTAGGAACACACTGGGGACACACTGAGGAAGGACCAGGAACATTAGGGACACACTGGTTACTATTCTAGGGACATACTGAGGAAGGACCAGGAACATTAGGAACACATTGTGGATGGATTGGTTACTATTTTAGGAACGCACTGAGGAAGGACCGTGAACATTAGGGACACACTGGGACAGACTGGTTAGTATTCTATGGACACACTGAGAAGGACTAGTAATTTAGGGACACACTGGGGACACACTAAAGAAGGACCAGGATCATTAGGAACACACTGGTTACTATTCTAGGGACACACTGAGGAAAGACCATGAACATTAGGGACACACTGGAGACAGACTGGTTACTATTTTAGGGACACACTGAGGAAGGACCATGAACATTAAAGACACACTGGGGATACACTTAGGAAGGACCAGGGAGATTAGGGACACAGTGAGGAGGGACCAGGAACATTAGGGACACACTGGTGACTATTCTAGGGAGACACTATGGAAGGACCATGAACATTAGGGACACACTGGGGACAGACTGGTTACTATTCTATGGACACCCTGAGGATGGACCAGGAACATTAGAGTCACACTGGGGACACACTGAAGAAGGACCAGAAACATTAGGGACACACTGGTTACTATTCTAGGGACATACTGAGGAAGGACCATCAACATTAGGGACTCACTGGGGACAGACTGGTTACTATTCTAGGTACACACTGAGGAAGGACCAGGTACATTTTTGGCACACTGGTTACTATTCTAGGGACACACTGAGGAAGGACCAGGAACATTAGGGACACACTGGGGACAGACTGGTTACTATTCTAGGGACACACTGAGGAAATACCAGGAACATTAAAGGCACACTGGTTACTATTCTAGGTACACACTGAGGAAGGACCAGTGACATTAGTGGCACACTAGTTACTATTCTAAGGACACACTGAGGAAGGACCAGGAACATTGGGGACAGACTGGTTTCTATTCTAGGGACACACTGAGGAAATACCAGGAACATTAGGGACACACTGAGGAAGGATCAGTGACATTAGGGACACACTGAGGAAGGACCAGGAACATTATGGACACACTAGGGACAGACTGGTTACTAATCAAAATACTCACTGAGGAAGGACCAGGAACATTAGGGACACACTGAGGAAAGACCAGTGACATTAGTGGCACACTGGTTACTATTCTAAGGACACACTGAGGAAGGACCAGGAACATTGGGGACACACTGGGGACAGACTGGTTTCTATTCTAGGGACACACTGAGGAAGGACCATGAACATTAGGAACACACTGAGGAAGGACCAGGGACATTAGGGACACACTGAGGAAGGACCAGGAACATTATGGACACACTAGGGACAGACTGGTTACTAATCTAAATACTCACTGAGGAAGGACCAGGAACATTAGGGACACATTGAGGAAGGCCCAGGAACAATAGGGACACACTGGTTACTATTCTAGGGACACACTGAGGAATGACCATGAACATTAAGGACACACTGGGTACAGACTGGTTACTATTCTAGGGACATACTGTGGAAGGACAAGGAACATTAGGGACACACTGTCGACAGACTGGTTACTATTCTATGGACACACTGAGGAATTACCAGGAACATTTGAGACACATTGTTGACTATTCTAGGAAGGACCATGAACATTAGGGACACACTGGGGACAGACTGGTTACTTTAGAGCACACTGAGGAAGGTCCAGGAACATTAGGAACACACTGGGGGACACTGAGTAAGGACCTGGAACATTAGGGACACACTGGTTACTATTCTAGGGACATACTGAGGAAGGACCATGAACATTGGGGACAGACTGGTTACTATTCTAGGGCACACTGAGGAAGGTCCAGGAACATTAGGAACACACTGGGGACACACTGAGGAAGGACCAGGAACATTAGGGACACACTGGTTACTATTCTAGGGACATACTGAGGAAGGACCAGGAACATTAGGGACACATTGTGGATGGATTGGTTACTATTTTAGGAACGCACTGAGGAAGGACCGTGAACATTAGGGACACACTGGGGACAGACTGGTTAGTATTCTATGGACACACTGAGGAAGGACTAGTAACTTTAGGGACACACTGGGGACACACTAAAGAAGGACCAGGATCATTAGGAACACACTGGTTACTATTCTAGGGACACACTGAGGAAAGACCATGAACATTAGGGACACACTGGAGACAGACTAGTTACTATTCTATGGACACACTGAGGAAGGACCATGAACATTAGGGACACACCGGGGACAGACTAGTTAGTATTCTATGGACACACTGAGGAAGGACCAGTAACTTTAGGGACACACTGGGGACACACTGAAGAAGGACCAGGATCATTAGGAACACACTGGTTACTATTCTAGGGACACACTGAGGAAAGACCATGAACATTAGGGACACACTGGGGACAGACTGGTTACTATTCTAGGGACACACTGAGGAAGGACTAGGGACATTAGGGACACACTGAGGAAAGACCAGGAACATTAGGGACAAACTGGGGACAGACTGGTTACTATTCTAGGGACACACTGAGGAAATACCAGGAACATTAGGGATACACTGGTTACTATTGTCGGGACATACTGAGGAAGGATCAGGAACATTATGGACACACTGCTTACTATTCTAGGTACACACTGAGGAAGGACCAGGAACATTAGTGACACATTGGTTACTATTCTAGGTACACACTGAGGAAGGACCAGGAACATTAGGGGCACACTAGTTACTATTCTAGGTACACACTGAGGAAGGACCAGGAACATTAGGGACACACTGAGGAAGGACCATGAATATTAGGGACACAGTGGGGACAGACTGGTTACTATTCTAGGGAAACACTGAGGAAGGACCATGAATATTAGGGACACACATGGGACAGACTGGTTACTATTCTATGGACACACTGAGGAAGGACCAGGAACATTAGGGACACACTGGTTACTATTTTAGGGACACACTGAGGAAGGACCAGGAACATTAGGGACACACTGGGGACAGACTGGTTACTATTCTAGGGACACACTGAGGAAGGGCCAGGAACATTAGGGACACACTGGGGACAGACTGGTTACTATTCTAGGGACACACTGAGGAAGAGCTGCTGGTGCAATGCTGAATACGGAGAGCGTATTGCTCTCTGCATTCATCGATGTCTGTCGGACCTGATCCGGATTAGGTCTGACAGACCTTTAATAAATAGGACTCATAGGATGCGCTTTAACCATTTATTTGTCTCTTTCAGCAAATGTCTAGTTTTAGAAACAAACAGATATGTAGCAGATCATAGCTTAAATGTGCAGATATAGGATGTGCTTTAACCCTTTTTTGTCTCTGTGACGTGAGTCACCAAGATCTGAGGGCCTGTTATGAAACATTCTTTGGGCTGGAGGTACATGGGCTTAAGGATACCCAGAGACTGCATGGAAATGTGGAATTTTATATACTGGACACCCCATGTACTTTCATAACTCTGTCTTATGTCCATGTCACCCTGTATCCATAAATACAGGATGGGTACAGGGTAGGGTTGCCACCCGCCCCGGTTTCACCGGGACAATCCCGGTCTGAGGCTCTGTGTCCCGTGTCCCGGAACTATCCTCAAATGCCCCGGGCTGAGCGCTCCCTGGCGCAACAATGGCTCAAGCACAGACTTTGCAAACAATAAGCTGGCCAGAGGAGCGCTTAGCTCGGGGTTACTAACCAGGACCGGGTAGTAGGGGACCATACAGCTCTCAGTATTATCCCCTGACATTCATCCTCAGTATTAGTCTTACTGACAGGCAGCTCCAGGTTGCCATGGTGATAAGGCTATGCCGGGTGACAGCCGCAAACCGCTTCACATTGCGACCTTGAGGATGTGTGACAGCGCCGTGCGGCTGAGGGAGAGAGTACAGGGCTGGAAGTGGGACAGCAGAAAGAGCCAGGCTCCGGAGCGCACATCACAGGCCCCCCCGGCCCAGAGCCTGGGTCTTTGACAAACACTGAAGCAACAGAAGGGATCAGCCTGCACTATGCTCTCCTTGTTTGTTATCTCGGTCCCACTAATCTCTGCTGCCACTAGATCTATATGGATGGTCAAGTTCTCATCTTAAACGACTTTTCTTTTCCTGCTGTGTCTGTGTATCGTATAATTATATATATATATATTTATATATATATATATATATATATATATATATATATTATACGATACACAGACACAGCAGGGAAAAGAAAAGTCGGTTTAAGATGAGAACTTGACCATCCATATAGATCTAGTGGCAGCAGAGATTAGTGGGACCGAGATAACAAACAAGGAGAGCATAGTGCAGGCTGATCCCTTCTGTTGCTTCAGTGTTTGTCAAAGACCCAGGCTCTCTGGCCGGGGGGGCCTGTGATGTGCGCTCCGGAGCCTGGCTCTTTCTGCTGTCCCCACTTCCAGCCGCTGTACTCTCTCCCTCAGCCCGCACGGCGCTGTCACACATCCTCAAGGTCGCAATGTGAAGCGGTTTGCGGCTGTCACCCGGCATAGCCTTATCACCATGGCAACCTGGAGCTGCCTGTCAGTAAGACTAATACTGAGGATGAATGTCAGGGGATAATACTGGAGAGCTGTATGGTCCCCTACTACCCGGTCCTGGTTAGTAACCCCGAGCTAAGCGCTCCTCTGGGCCAGCTTTATAGTTTGCAAAGTCTGTGCTTGAGCCATTGTTGCGCCAGGGGGAAGCGCTCAGCCCGGGGCATTTGAGGATAGTTCCGGGACACGGGACACAGAGCCTCAGACCGGGATTGTCCCGGTGAAACCGGGGCGGGTGGCAACCCTACACCTGTACCCATCCTGTATTTATGGATACAGGGGTGACATGGACATAAGACAGAGTTATGAAGTACATGGGGTGTCCAGTATATAAAATTCCACATTTCCATGCAGTCTCTGGGTATCCTTAAGCCCATGTACCTCCAGCCAAAGAATGTTTCATAACAGGCCCTCAGATCTTGGTGACTCACGTCACAGAGACAAAAAAAGGGTTTTAAAGCACATCCTATATCTGCACATTTAAGCTATGATCTGCTACATATCTGTTTGTTTCTAAAACTAGACATTTGCTGAAAGAGACAAATAAATGGTTTAAAGCGCATCCTATGAGTCCTATTTATAAAGGTCTGTCAGACCTAATCCGGAATCAGGTCCGACAGACATCGATGAATGCAGAGAGCAATACGCTCTCCGTATTCAGCATTGCACCAGCAGCTCTTCCTCAGTGTGTCCCTAGAATAGTAACCAGTCTGATCCCCAGTGTGTTCCTAATGTTCCTGGACCTTCCTCAGTGTGCTCTAGAATAGTAACCAGTCTGTCCCCAGTGTGTCCCTAATGTTCCTGGTCCTTCCTCAGTGTGTACCTAGAATAGTAACCAGTGTGTCCCTAATGTTCCTGGTCCTTCCTCAGTGTGTCCATAGAATAGTAACCAGTCTGTCCCATGTGTGTCCCTAATATTCATGGTCCTTCCTCAGTGTTTCCCTAGAATAGTAACCAGTCTGTCCCCACTGTGTCCCTAATATTCATGGTCCTTCCTCAGTGTGTCCCTAATGTTCCTGGTCCTTCCTCAGTGTGTACCTAGAATAGTAACTAGTGTGCCCCTAATGTTCCTGGTCCTTCCTCGAGTGTGGTACCTAGAAATAGTAACCAATGTGTCACTAATGTTCCTGGTCCTTCCTCAGTGTGTACCTAGAATAGTAAGCAGTGTGTCCATTAATGTTCCTGATCCTTCCTCAGTATGTCCCGACAATAGTAACCAGTGTATCCCTAATGTTCCTGGTATTTCCTCAGTGTGTCCCTAGAATAGTAACCAGTCTGTCCCCAGTTTGTCCCTAATGTTCCTGGTCTTTCCTCAGTGTGTCCCTAATGTCCCTAGTCCTTCCTCAGTGTGTCCCTAGAATAGTAACCAGTCTGTCCCCAGTGTGTCCCTAATGTTCATGGTCTTTCCTCAGTGTGTCCCTAGAATAGTAACCAGTGTGTTCCTAATGATCCTGGTCCTTCTTCAGTGTAGTCCCCAGTGTGTCCCTAAAGTTACTGGTCCTTCCTCAGTGTGTCCATAGTAATACTAACTAGTCTGTCCCCGGTTGGTGTCCCTAATGTTCATGGTCCTCTCCTCAGTGTGTCCATAGAATAGTAACTAGTCTGTCTCCAGTGTGTCCTAATGTTTCATGGTCTTTCCTCAGTGTGTCCCTAGAATAGTAACCAGTGTGTTCCTAATGATCCTGGTCCTTCTTTAGTGTGTCCCCAGTGTGTCCCTAAAGTTACTAGTCCTTCCTCAGTGTGTCCATAGAATACTAACCAGTCTGTCCCAAGTGTGTCCCTAATGTTCACGGTCCTTCCTCAGTGCTGTTCCATAAATAGTAAACCAATCCATCCACAATGTGTCCCTAATGTTCCTGGTCCTTCCTCAGTATGTCCCTAGAATAGTAACCAGTGTGTCCCTAATGTTTCCTGGTCCTTCCTCAGTGTGTCCCCAGTGTGTTCCTAATGTTCCTGGACCTTCCTCAGTGTGCCCTAGAATAGTAACCAGTCTGTCCCCAATGTTCATGGTCCTTCCTCAGTATGTCCCTAGAATAGTAACCAGTGAGTCCCTAATGTTCCAGGTCCTTACTCAGTGTATCCCCAGTGTGTTCCTAATGTTCCTGGACCTTCCTCAGTGTGCTCTAGAATAGTAACCAGTCTGTCCCCAGTGTGTCCCTAATGTTCATGGTCCTTCCTAGAATAGTCAACAATGTGTCTCAAATGTTCCTGGTAATTCCTCAGTGTGTCCATAGAATAGTAACCAGTCTGTCGACAGTGTGTCCCCTAATGTTCCTTGTCCTTCCACAGTATGTCCCTAGAATAGTAACCAGTCTGTACCCAGTGTGTCCTTAATGTCATGGTCATTTCCTCCAGTGTGTCCCTAGAATAGTAACCAGTGGTGTCCCTATTGTTCCTGGGCCTTCCTCTATGTGTCCCTAATGTTCCTGGTCCTTCCTCAGTGAGTATTTAGATTAGTAACCAGTCTGTCCCTAGTGTGTCCATAATGTTCCTGGTCCTTCCTCAGTGTGTCCCTAATGTCCCTGGTCCTTCCTCAGTGTGTTCCTAATGTTCATGGTCCTTCCTCAGTGTGTCCCTAGAATAGAAACCAGTCTGTCCCCAGTGTGTCCCAATGTTCCTGGTCCTTCCTCAGTGTGTCCATAGAATAGTAACCAGTGTGCCACTAATGTCACTGGTCTTTCCTCAGTGTGTCCCTAATGTTCCTGGTCCTTCCTCGAGTGAGTATTTTGATTAGTAACCAGTCCTGTCCCTAGTGTGTCCATAATGTTCCTGGTCCTTCCTCAGTGTGTCCCTAATGTCACTGATCCTTCCTCAGTGTGTCCCTAATGTTCCTGGTATTTCCTCAGTGTGTCCCTAGAATAGAAACCAGTCTGTCCCCCAATGTTCCTGGTCCTTCCTCAGTGTGTCCTTAGAATAGTAACTAGTGTGCCACTAATGTCACTGGTTCCTTCTCAGTGTGTACCTAGAATAGTAAACCAGTGTGCCTTTAATGTTCCTGGTATTTCCTCAGTGTGTCCCTAGAATAGTAACCAGTCTGTCCCCAGTGTGTCCCCTAAAGTTCTACCTGGTCCTTCCTCAGTGTGTCCCCTAGAATAGTAACCAGTGTGCCAAAAATGTACCTGGTCCTTCCCTCAGTGTGTACCTAGAATAGTAACCAGTCTGTACCCCAGTGAGTCCCTAATGTTGATGGTCCTTCCTCAGTATGTCCCTAGAATAGTAACAGTGTGTCCCTAATGTTTCTGGTCCTTCTTCAGTGTGTCCCCAGTGTGACCCTAATGTTCCTGGTCCATCCTCAGGGTGTCCATAGAATAGTAACCAGTCTGTCCCCAGTGTGTCCCTAATGTTCATGGTCCTTCCATAGTGTCTCCCTAGAATAGTCCACCAGTGTGTCCCTAATGTTCCTGGTCCCTCCTCACTGTGTCCCTAATCTCCCTGGTCCTTCCTAAGTGTATCCCCAGTGTGTCTTTAATGTTCATGGTCCTTCCTCAGTGTGTCCCTAAAATAGTAACCAGTCTGTCTCCAGTGTGTCCCTAATGTCATGGTCTTTCCTCAGTGTGTCCCTAGAATAGTAACCAGTGTGTTCCTAATGATCCTGGTCCTTCTTTAGTGTGTCCCAGTGTGTCCCTAAAGTTACTAGTCCTTCCTCAGTGTGTCCATAGAATACTAACCAGTCTGTCCCAGTGGTGTCCCTAATGTTCACGGTCCTTCCTCAGTGCGTTCCTAAAATAGTAACCAATCCATCCACAATGTGTCCCTAATGTTCCTGGTCCTTCCTCAGTATGTCCCTAGAATAGTAACCAGTGTGTCCCTAATGTTCCTGGTCCTTCCTCAGTGTGTCCCCAGTGTGTTCCTAATGTTCCTGGACCTTCCTCAGTGTGCCCTAGAATAGTAACCAGTCTGTCCCCAATGTTCATGGTCCTTCCTCAGTATGTCCCTAGAATAGTAACCAGTGTGTCCCTAATGTTCCAGGTCCTTCCTCAGTGTGTCCCCAGTGTGTTCCTAATGTTCCTGGACCTTCCTCAGTGTGTTCCTAGAATAGTAACCAGGTCTGTCCCCAGTGTGTCCCTAATGTTCATGGTCCTTCCTAGAATAGTCAACAATGTGTCTCAAATGTTCCTGGTAATTCCTCAGTGTGTCCATAGAATAGTAACCAGTCTGTCGACAGTGTGTCCCTAATGTTCCTTGTCCTTCCACAGTATGTCCCTAGAATAGTAACCAGTCTGTACCCAGTGTGTCCTTAATGTTCATGGTCATTCCTCAGTGTGTCCCTAGAATAGTAACCAGTGTGTCCCTATTGTTCCTGGGCCTTCCTCAATGTGTCCCTAATGTTCCTGGTCCTTCCTCAGTGAGTATTTAGATTAGTAATCAGTCTGTCCCTAGTGTGTCCATAATGTTCCTGGTCCTTCCTCAGTGTGTCCCTAATGTCCCTGGTCCTTCCTCAGTGTGTTCCTAATGCTCGTGGTCCTTCCTCAGTGTGTCCCTAGAATAGAAACCAGTCTGTCCCCAGAGTGTCCCCAATGTTCCTGGTCCTTCCTCAGTGTGTCCTTAGAATAGTAACCAGTGTGCCACTAATGTCACTGGTCTTTCCTCAGTGTGTCCCTAATGTTCCTGGTCCTTCCTCAGTGAGTATTTTGATTAGTAACCAGTCTGTCCCTAGTGTGTCCATAATGTTCCTGGTCCTTCCTCAGTGTGTCCCTAATGTCACTGATCCTTCCTCAGTGTGTCCCTAATGTTCCTGGTATTTCCTCAGTGTGTCCTAGAATAGAAACCAGTCTGTCCCCAATGTTCCTGGTCCTTCCTCAGTGTGTCCTTAGAATAGTAACTAGTGTGCCACTAATGTCACTGGTCCTTCCTCAGTGTGTACCTAGAATAGTAACCAGTGTGCCTTTAATGTTCCTGGTATTTCCTCAGTGTGTCCCCTAGAATAGTAACCAGTCTGTCCCCCAGTGTGTCCCTAATGTTCCTGGTCCTTCCTCAGTGTGTCCCTAGAATAGTAACCAGTGTGCCAAAAAATGTACCTGGTCCTTCCTCAGTGTGTACCTAGAATAGTAACCAGTCTGTCCCCAGTGAGTCCCTAATGTTGATGGTCCTTCCTCAGTATGTCCCTAGAATAGTAACCAGTGTGTCCCTAATGTTTCTGGTCCTTCTTCAGTGTGTCCCCAGTGTGACTCTAATGTTCCTGGTCCATCCTCAGGGTGTCCATAGAATAGTAACCAGTCTGTCCCCAGTGTGTCCCTAATGTTCATGGTCTTCCATAGTGTCTCCCTAGAATAGTCACCAGTGTGTCCCTAATGTTCCTGGTCCCTCCTCACTGTGTCCCTAATCTCCCCTGGTCCTTCCTAAGTGTGTCCCCAGTGTGTCTTTAATGTTCATGGTCCTTCCTCAGTGTGTCCCTAAAATAGTAACCAGTCTGTCCCTAGTGTGTCCTTAATGTTCATGGTCCTTTCTCAGTATGTCACTAGAATAGTCACCAGTGTGTCCCTAATGTTCCTGGTACTTCCTCAGTGCGTTCCCAGTATGTCCCTAATGTTCCTGGTCCTTCCCCAGTGTGTCCCTAATTTTCATGGTCCTTCCTCTGTGTGTCCCTAGAATAGTAACCAGTGTGTCCCTAATGTTCCTGGTCCTTCTTCAGTGTGTCCCCAGTGTGACCCTAATGTTCCTGGTCCTTCCTCAGTGTGTGCATAGAATAGTGAACAGTATGTGCCCAGTGTGTCCCTAATTTTCATGGTCCTTCCTCAGGGTGTCCCTAGAATAGTAACCAGTGTGTCCCTAATGTTCCTGGTCCTTTCTCAGTGTGTCCCTAAAATAGTACCCAGTGTGCCACTATTGCTCCTTGTCCTTCCTCAGTGTGTCCCTAGAATATTACCCAGTGTGTCCCTGTTACAGAAGCATTAGTTATTTTGTTGTGAAGAGCTTATTTCCCAGAAGCAATGCCTGAACCAGCCAAGCCAGCGCCTAAGAAGGGCTCCAAGAAAACCGTAACAAGTATCATTTCATAAAGAGTTAACTTTTTTTCAGCTTTTAGAAAACTATTTTCTAAATACAAGTTTGCTGGCCTCAGCTCTAATTAAGTTTAGTGATAAACATTCCCATTGTCTAATCACCTCCGGAGTCAGACTGCTAATTGAGAAGATGGACTGCATTGTTTTCTTATGTGTAACTTGTTATCTGAAGTACTGTAATCCTATTGTGGCCTGTCAAGGACATTGTCTCTCTATCTAAATGTGTGAGGGGAGATTTTATGCTTCCCCCCCCTGGGAGTGCCCTGTGTGCATGTAACCTCAATAAAAAGCAGGCTGGGCATCCCAGTCCTGAGTTCTTGGTTGACCCTCAATCTCAGTGTTGACTCGTTTTTGTGGGCAGAAGGGTATCCTAGCTGTACTACAGCTAAGGGGGATTATTCTACATTTGCGAGACTCATATAGAATACTATGGAAAGCAGCTTCTCCGCTCTTCAGCAATAGGGATCCAGGCTACTAAGCGGTCCATCTCTCAGCGAGACTAAGGGTAACCGTAACATTTGGCGGCAGCGGTGGGATTTTCCTGGATTTCCTAGGAGAGGTACAGAAAGGATGGAGAGCGCTTATGAAAAATTGAAGCGTACAACCCTAAAGGATTTACTTGAAAGCAGAGGGGGGTACGCCAGCAACCGGCCGAGAAGAGAGCTGATCGAAGAATTGACCGAACTGGATCAGAGCTTCACAATGGCGGAAACACCGACCACGATTAGTGACGAAAAAAACAGGATTTTTCGGGAGAGGATCTCACTGTACGGGCCGAACCCCTCCATGGAATTGGTACACGCAGTGATGGCGGAAGTGGACGAGGATATACGAAAGACTCGAGCCCACAAACTCAAGCCTAGCAAATGCACACCGCAATGCTGAAGCCCCGCAGGTAATCATCCCTGTCGAAAATGCTGGGAGGCCCAAGATATCCTATGCGGCATTTCGACCCTTCCTAGATAGCGAGACAGGGATTGATGAATATTTGGCGGACTTCGAGAGGAAATGTGCCCTGCACCAGATTCCCAACAGAGAGTGGCCCACGATATTGTCTGGGAAACTATCCGGGCGAGCCCTGGAAGCCTTTCGTACTCTGGGTGCTGAGGAAGTGACACAGTATGAGCTAGTTAAGGAGACTCTGTTGCGACGGTACGCGGTAACTCCGGACACGTATTGCCGACAGTTTCGGGGCACGAAAAAAAAAGCCTAACGATACCCATATGGAATGGGCGCACCGAATGCGGGAGAGCGGCAAATCACTGGATGAGCGGAAGTGATTTGCCGCTCTCCCAGAGAAGACAGAAAGTATGGTACGATCGGGGGGCCCGAAAGAGAATCTTCACCATAGGACAAAAGGTGTTAGTACTTAAGCCGGTGAAGACAGACAAATTGCAGGCGTCCTGGCAGGGTCCCTACCAGATCGTAGAGAAAAGGGGAGACACCACTTATGTGATAGCTAGCTGCCACGACAACAATCTTAGAAAGACATTCCATGTAAACATGCTCAAGGAATATTTTGAGCGACCAGAGAACGTGACGGCCGTATGTTTTTCCCCTCAGGAAGGACCCCGACAGTCTACCCATTCCAGACCTATTAGAAAAGAGTCTCCCCCACAGGTATAGTGGCTCAGGTTCAGATAGGAGACCGACTTAGCCCCACTGAAAGGGAGCAGCTCAACCAACTCCTACAGTCCAAACACCTCACCTTCTCCCCGAAGCCAGGGTACACTACTTTAACCACCCACCAGGTAGATACTCCGGGACAAGCTCCCTTGCGCCAGGCTCTGTACCGAATCCTTGAAGCAGTTAGGACAGGAATGAAAAAGGAGATCGATGAGATGCTCCAACTCAGGGTAATTGAGCCCTCCGATAGTCCCTGGGCCTCCCCAGTTGTCTTGATGCCCAAGAAAGATGGGACCACCCGGTTCTGCGTAGACTATCGGAGGCTCAATGAAAAAAACGTGACTGACGCTTACCCTATGCCCAGGGTAGACGAGCTACTCGATCGTATAGCCAGGGAAAATTACCTGACCACTATTGACCTCTGCAAAGGTTACTGGCAGATTCCCCTGGCCCCGGAGGCTATCCCCAAGTCGGCATTCGTCACCCCATTCGGCTTATATCAGTTTAGGGTAATGCCGTTTGGGATGAAGAATGCCCCAGCTACATTCCAGCGCTTGGTGGATAGGCTCCTGGATGGCTTCCAGAGTTTTGCTTGCGCCTACCTGGACAACATATCGATCCACAGTGAGTCCTGGGAGGACCACTTAGCTCACGTAGGAATGGTTCTGGATCAGATCCGGGCTGCTGGCCTGACTCTGAAGCCAGAAAAATGCCACTTTGGGATGGCCGAGGTACAGTACCTGGGTCACCGGGTGGGGTGTGGAAAGCAGCGACCAGAGCCAGCCAAGATAGAAGCTGTCGCCAATTGGCCCACCCCCATCACTAAGACTCAGGTCCTAGCCTTCCTGGGCATGGCAGGGTACTATAGACGGTTCGAACCAGACTACAGCACACTTGCCAAACACCTGACTGACTTGACCAAGAAGAACTTACCACGACAGGTCCTGTGGTCTCCCCACTGTGAAACGGCTTTCCAGGCTCTCAAAAATGCTCTAATTAACGCTCCTGTCTTGGCGGCCCCAGCCCTTAACAAACGTTTTATCGTCCATACAGATGCTTCCATGTTCGGGCTGGGAGCCGTCCTCAGCCAAGTAGGTGAAGATGGAGGGGAGCATCCAGTTGCCTACATCAGCCGGAAGCTCCTGCCCCGCGAAGTCAGCTATGCAGCGGTTGAAAAGGAGTGTTTGGCTTTGGTGTGGGCATTAAAGAAATTGACTCCCTATTTATATGGGCAGGAGTTCACTCTGGTCACTGACCATAACCCGTTGGTGTGGCTGAACCGGGTCTCTGGAGATAACGGCAGGCTATTACATTGGAGTTTATCGTTGCAACCCTTCAATTTCACCATTACTTACAGACCTTGGAAACAGAATGGCAACGCCGACGGGTTGTCCAGGCAAACCGACCTCAGCCCCGCATAACCAGCGATCTGGACAGCCTTAGTCTGCCCCGAAAAGGGGTCAGACCGTGTCTGCCAGAGTGTTCCACAGAAAGGGAGCACTGTTACAGAAGCATTAGTTATTTTGTTGTGAAGAGCTTATTTCCCAGAAGCAATGCCTGAACCAGCCAAGCCAGCGCCTAAGAAGGGCTCCAAGAAAACCGTAACAAGTATCATTTCATAAAGAGTTAACTTTTTTTCAGCTTTTAGAAAACTATTTTCTAAATACAAGTTTGCTGGCCTCAGCTCTAATTAAGTTTAGTGATAAACATTCCCATTGTCTAATCACCTCCGGAGTCAGACTGCTAATTGAGAAGATGGACTGCATTGTTTTCTTATGTGTAACTTGTTATCTGAAGTACTGTAATCCTATTGTGGCCTGTCAAATGACATTGTCTCTCTATCTAAATGTGTGAGGGGGGATTTTATGCTTCCCCCCCTGGGAGTGCCCTGTGTGCATGTAACCTCAATAAAAAGCAGGCTGGGCATCCCAGTCCTGAGTTCTTGGTTGACCCTCAATCGCAGTGTTGACTCGTTTTTGTGGGCAGAAGGGTATCCTAGCTGTACTACAGCTAAGGGGGATTATTCTACATTTGCAAGACTCATATAGAATACTATGGAAAGCAGCTTCTCCCCTCTTCAGCAATAGGGATCCAGGCTACTAAGCGGTCCATCTCTCAGCGAGACTAAGGGTAGCCGTAACAGTCACTAATGTTCCTGGTCCTTGCTCAGTCTGTCCCTTAAACAGTAACCAGTCTGTCCCCAGTGTGTCCCTAATGTTCCTGATCTTTCCTCAGTGTGTCCCTAATGTTCCTGGTCCTTTCTCAGTTTGTCCCCAGTGTGTCCCTAATGTTCATGGTCCTTCTTCAATGTGTCCCTAGAAAAGTCACCAGTGTGTCCCTAATGTTCCTGGTCCTTCGTCAGTGTGTCCCTTGAATAGTAACCAGTGTGTCACTAATGTTCCTGGTCCTTCCTCAGTGTGTCCCTAGAATATTATTTAGTGTGCCACTAATGTTCCTGATCCTTCCTCAGTGTGTCCTGAGAATAGTAACCACTGTGTCCCTAATGTTCCTGGTCCTTCCTCGGTGTATCCCCAGTGTGTCCCTAATATTTCTGGTCCTTCCTCAGTGTGTTCAAAGAATAGTAACCAGTCTGTCCCCAGTATGTGCCTAATGTTCATTGTCCTTCCTCAGTATTCCCCTAGAATAGTAACCAGTCTGTCCCCAGTGTGTCCCTAATGTTACTGGTCATTCCTCAGTGTGTCCCTAATGTTCCTGGTCCTTCCTCAGTGTGTCCCTAATGTCCCTGATCATTCTTCAGTGTGTCCCCAATGTTCATGGTCCTTCCTCAGTGTGTCCCTGGAATAGTTACCAGTCTGTCCCCAGTGTGTCCCTAATGTTTTTTGTCCTTCCTCAGTGTGTCCGTAGAATAGTAACCAGTGTGTTCATAATTTCCCTGGTCCTTCCTCAGTGTGTCCCTATAATAGTAACCAGGCTGTCCCCAGTGTGTCCCTAATGTTACTGGTCATTCCTTTGTGTGTCCCTAATGTCACTGGTTCTTCCTCAGTGTGTCCCCAGTGTGTCCCTAAACTTCCTGGTCCTTCCTCAGTGTGTCCCTAGAATAGTAACCAGTCCGTCCCCAGTCTGTCCCTAATGTTCATGGTCCTTCCTCAGTGTGTCCCTAGAATAGTAACCAGTTCTTCTCCAATGTGTCACTAATGTTCCTGGTCTATCCTCAGTGTGTCCGTAGAATAGTAACCAGTGTGTCCCTAATGTTCCTGGTCCTTCCTCAGTGTGTCCCTAGAATAGTAACCAGTGTGTCCCTAATATTCCTGGTCCTTTCACAGTGTGTCCCTAGAATAGTAAACAATGTGTCCCTAATGTTGCTGGTCCTTCCTCAGTATTTCCCTAGAATAGTAACCAGAATGCCCCTAATGTTCCTGGTCCTTCCTCAATGTGTCCCTAGAATAGTAATCAGTGTGTCCCTAATATTCCTGGTCCTTCCTCAGTGTGTCCCTAGAATAGTAACCAGTGTGTCCCTAATGTTCCTGGTCCTTCCTCAGTGTGTCCGTAGAATAGTAACCAGAATGCCCCTAATGTTCATGGTCCTTCCTCAGTGTGTCCCGAGAATAGTAACCAGTGTGTCCCTAATGTTCCTGGTCCTTCCTCAGTGTATCCCCAGTGTGTCCCTAATATTTTTGGTCCTTCCTCAGTGTGTCCAAAGAATAGTAACCAGTCTGTCCCCAGTATGTACCTAATGTTCATTGTCCTTCCTCAGTCTTCCCCTAGAATAGTAACCAGTCTGTCCCCAGTGTGTCCCTAATGTTACTGGTCATTCCTCAGTGTGTCCCTAATGTTCCTGGTCCTTCCTCAGTGTGTCCCCGGTGTGTCCCTAAGCTTCCTGGTCCTTCCTCAGTGTGTCCCTAGAATAGTAACCAGTCTGTCCCCAGTCTGTCCCCAGTGTGTCCCTAATGTTCCTGGTCCTTCTTCAGTGTGTCCCTAATGTCCCTGATCATTCTTCAGTGTGTCCCCAATGTTCATGGTCCTTCCTCAGTGTGTCCATGGAATAGTTACCAGTCTGTCCCCAGTGTGTCCCTAATGTTTCTTGTCCTTCCTCAGTGTGTCCGTAGAATAGTCACCAGTGTGTCCATAATTTCCCTGGTCCTTCCTCAGTGTGTCCCTAGAATAGTAACCAGGCTGTCCCCAGTGTGTCCCTA
The DNA here is from genome assembly GCF_027579735.1 of Bombina bombina. Taxonomy (NCBI): domain Eukaryota; kingdom Metazoa; phylum Chordata; class Amphibia; order Anura; family Bombinatoridae; genus Bombina; species Bombina bombina. The sequence goes on from NW_026510961.1 coordinate 59,035, forward strand.
ATGTTACTGGTCATACCTCTGTGTGTCCCTAATGTCACTGGTCCTTCCTCAGTGTGTCACCAGTGTGTCCCTAAGCTTCCTGGTCCTTCCTCAGTGTGTCCCTAAAATAGTATCCAGTCTGTCCCCAGTCTGTCCCTAATGTTCATGGTCCTTCCTCAGTGTGTCCCTAAAATAGTAACCAGTCTATCCCCAATGTGTCACTAATGTTCCTGGTCCTTCCTCAGTGTGTCCCTAGAATAGTAACCAGTTCGTCATTAATGTTCCTAGTCCTTCCTCAGTGTGTCCGTAGAAGAGTAACCAGTGTGTCCCTAATGTTGGTGGTCCTTCCTCAGTGTGTCCCTAGAATAGTAACCAGTGTGCCACTAATGTACCTGGCCCTTCCTCTGTGTGTACCTAGAATAGTAACCAGTGTGCCACTAATGTTCCTGGTCCTTCCCCAGTGTGTCCCGAGAATAGTAACCTGTTTGTCAATAATGTTCCTGGTATTTCCTAAGTGTGTCCCTAGAATAGAAACCAGTCTGTCCCCAGTGTGTCCCCAATGTTCCTGGTCCTTCCTCAGTGTGTCCTTAGAATAGTAACCAGTGTGCCACTAATGTCACTGGTCTTTCCTCAGTGTGTCCCTAGAATAGTAACCAGTGTGCCACTAATGTTACTGGTCCTTCCTCAGTGTGTACCTAGAATAGTAACCAGTGTGCCTTTAATGTTCCTGGTATTTCCTCAGTGTGTCCCTAGAATAGTAACCAGTCTGTCCCCAGTGTGTCCCTAATGTTCCTGGTCCTTCCTCAGTGTGTCCCTAGAATAGTAACCAGTGTGCCAAAAATGTACCTGGTCCTTCCTCAGTGTGTACCTAGAATAGTAACCAGTCTGTCCCCAGTGAGTCCCTAATGTTCATGGTCCTTCCTCAGTATGTCCCTAGAATAGTAACCAGTGTGTCCCTAATGTTTCTGGTCCTTCTTCAGTGTATCCCCAGTGTGACCCTAATGTTCCTGGTCCATCCTCCGGGTGCCCATAGAATAGTAACCAGTCTGTCCCCAGTGTGTCCCTAAAGTTCCTGGTCCTTCCTCAGTGTGTCCCTAGAATAGTAACCAGTGTGTCCCTAATATTCCTGGTCCTTTCACAGTGTGTCCCTAGAATAGTAAACAATGTGTCCCTAATGTTCCTGGTCCTTCCTCAGTTTGTCCGTAGAATAGTAACCAGAATACCCCTTGTTACAAACTGCTATTTGTAACTGGCCCTTTAAATGGAAAATTGCCCTGCTTCCCTGGATTTTGGAGAAGCCTATTTGCCAGCTGGTCTCAGTATTTCACTAGAATAGTAACCAGAATGCCCCTAATGTTCCTGGTCCTTCCTCAGTGTGTCCCTAGAATAGTAATCAGTGTGTCCCTAATATTCCTGGTCCTTCCTCAGTGTGTCCCTAGAATAGTAACCAGTGTGTCCCTAATGTTCCTGGTCCTTCCTCAGTTTGTCCGTAGAATAGTAACCAGAATACCCCTTGTTACAAACTGCTATTTGTAACTGGCCCTTTAAATGGAAAATTGCCCTGCTTCCCTGGATTTTGGAGAAGCCTATTTGCCAGCCTCCTTCCTCATGACTATGGCCCCTGGAAGATTGTGCCCCTGAAAACATATTAACTTTTATTGGGTGTGTATGGCCCTTTAAGAACCGTCTGGGGACATATTGTGACTTTGGTGAACAATGCCCCTTTAAGACTATGTTCCCAGACCTGTAAAATAACTTGTCCCTGGCTTCTCCTACTTGGTTCAGTTTCATTGTGTGCTATTAAGAGTTCATTTTGTTCAATTCTAAATACAAGTTTGCTGGGATCAGCTCTAATTAGGTTTAGTGATAAACCTTACCATTGTCTAATCAGACTGCTAGTGATAAGGTGGACTGCATTGTTTTATTGTGTGTAATGTTATCTGCTGAAGTAATGTTGTGGCCTGTCAAAGGGCGTTGCCTCTCTATTTAAAAGTATCAAATTTGCGATTGGGGATTTTATGCCTCCCCCTGAGAGTGTCCTGTTTGCATGTAACCTCAATAAAAACCAGGCTGTGTGTTCCAGCACATCAGACCTATTCTGACCTTCTAACTTGCAGCTTTGACTCATGTTTGTAGGGGACAGCTATATCACTACAGGGATTGCTATGTTTTTGATACTCCCTTAGCTACAGGGATTGCTACAGAAGGAAGAGGTTCACCTACTGGAGCCTGGTCGTAGGTCCAGGGCGCAGAGCAGACGGCGAGATACCAGCCCAGCAGCGGTGGTTCGTAGAGTCTGCGTTACTTATGGTGGCTACGCAGTAGTTATAGTGTCTACGGTGCTGAAGATCCTTTGGTGAGCGCTAGGAGCATCCTTTTCTACGGTCCAACTTCCAGCCAGCCTGGAGGCAACCGTAACATTTGGCGGCAGCGGTGGGATGGCGTCCTAGCGCAAGGAGCAGCACCCCAACAGCACTAGTATCATAGGAGAGTTATTGAGGGCAACGCTAGCCACTGCACAGCGTCCCTACCTACAGCAGCATGGAGCTGACAAGATACTGGTCAGAACCCTGTGAAGAGCACCTCAACTGAATCCGTCGCTATGAGGGCGCGGATTTCGTTTCCAGAGGTAAAGAGGTGACTAGTCCGATATGGTCCAGACCCTACGCAGGAGGTAGTCAGTCGCATCATCCGGGAATTGGACACGGAGAACGAAGCGGCACGAGCCTTTGAGCGACAACTGTGGAGTTTGAGGGTATGGACACCTAGTCTCTCTCCCCAGCCGCAGCATGTTCCACAGGGAGAGGAGAGCAGCGACCTCCCTCCCCAGCGGCAGTATACCGTGCAGAGGGAAGAGACAACCGGTCTCCTTCCCCAACCCCAACCAGAGATACCCGAGGCAGCAGGCCTCATAGACTGGTCCTGGGAGGACCCCCAGCAGGCAGGTGGAGATGGGACCGCAGTCTCTCTACCGGCCCTACAGGGATGCTGGGCAGGCGGCCCAGATCCCCAGCGACAGACCCAGCTACAGGGAGGGGAGAGCATCGACCTCCCTCCCCAGCCGGAGTGTGCCTTCCAGGGAGAGGAGACAACCGGTCTCTCTCCCCAGCCGCAGCATGTTTCACAGGAAGCGGAGAGCATCGACCTCCCTTCCCAACGGCCGCCGGAGTATCAGGAGGAGGAGGTAAGCCAATCTCCCCCTCCCCAGCTAACTCCTAACTTGGGCCCAGGGTTAACAGTGGAGATGTTAACCCCCACTGACCCCCATGTTCCCTTTGCCACCGGGCAGGACTATGCCCCAATTCCCCCAGCAGAAGAGCTGGCATCAGGACAGAGCGCTGCTGGCCTCTGCCCTACAGACCTCCTTGTTACAGGACTGGCCTGCAAACCCCTCACCCCAGCAGAAGCGCTGGCACCAGGGCAGAGTGCCGCTGGCCTCTGCCCCCCAAGTACCACCAGCTATTTGCCCAGCTGCGCCAGGAAGACCGAGGATGCTACACTTTCATCCTACAACCTGGAACCTACAGGCCAGTACTACTTATTGTGGGGGGGGCTACTTTGCTGCTAATGTTTATTTGTGGGTGGGTTGCGAGACTAACTTAGGCACTGACCGACAGAAGGTCAGGTGCCTGGTTAGTCTCCCTCCAAAAGGGGAGATATGTTACAAACTGCTATTTGTAACTGGCCCTTTAAATGGAAAATTGCCCTGCTTCCCTGGATTTTGGAGAAGCCTATTTGCCAGCCTCCTTCCTCATGACTATGGCCCCTGGAAGATTGTGCCCCTGAAAACATATTAACTTTTATTGGATGGGTATGGCCCTTTAAGAACCGTCTGGGGACATATTGTGACTTTGGTGAACAATGCCCCTTTAAGACTATGTCCCCAGACCTGTAAAATAACTTGTCCCTGGCTTCTCCTACTTGGTTCAGTTTCATTGTGTGCCATTAAGAGTTCATTTTGTTCAATTCTAAATACAAGTTTGCTGGGATCAGCTCTAATTAGGTTTAGTGATAAACCTTACCATTGTCTAATCAGACTGCTAGTGATAAGGTGGACTGCATTGTTTTATTGTGTGTAATGTTATCTGCTGAAGTAATGTTGTGGCCTGTCAAAGGGCGTTGCCTCTCTATCTAAAAGTATCAAATTTGCGATTGGGGATTTTATGCCTCCCCCTGAGAGTGTCCTGTTTGCATGTAACCTCAATAAAAAACAGGCTGTGTGTTCCAGCACATCAGACCTATTCTGACCCTCTAACTTGCAGCTTTGACTCATGTTTGTAGGGGACAGCTATATCACTACAGGGATTGCTATGTTTTTCATACTCCCTTAGCTACAGGGATTGCTACAGAAGGAAGAGGTTCACCTACTGGAGCCTGGTCGTAGGTCCAGGGCGCAGAGCAGACGGCGAGATACCAGCACAGCAGCGGTGGTTCATAGAGTCTGCGTTACTTATGGTGGCTACGCAGTAGTTATAGTGTCTACGGTGCTGCTGCTCCTTTGGTGAGCGCTATGAGCATCCTTTTCTACGGTCCAACTTCCAGCCAGCCTGGAGGCAACCGTAACACCCCTAATGTTCCTGGTCCTTCCTCAGTGTGTCCTTAGAATAGTAGCCAGTGTGTACCTAATATTCCTGGTCCTTTCACAGTGTGTCCCTAGAATAGTAAACAATGTGTCCCTAATGTTGCTGGTCCTTCCTCAGTATTTCCCTAGAATAGTAACTAGAATGCTTCTAATGTTCCTGGTCCTTCCTCAGTGTGTCCATAGAATAGTAACCAGTCTGTCCCCAGTATGTCCCTAATATTCATGGTCTTTTCTCAGTGTGCCCCTAGAATAGTAACCAGTCTGTCCACAGTGTGTCCCTAATGTTCCTGGTCCTTACTCAGTGTGTCCCTAGAATAGTAAACAGTCTTTCCCCAGTGTGTCCCTAATGTTCGCGGGCCTTCCCCAGTAGTGTGTCCAAAGAATAGCAACCAGTCTGTCCCCAGTATGTACCTAATGTTCATTGTCGTTCCTCAGTCTTCCCCTAGAATAGTAACCAGTCTGTCCCCAGTGTGTCCCTAATGTTACTGGTCATTCCTCAGTGTGTCCCTAAGCTTCCTGTTCCTTCCTCAGTGTGTCCCTAGAATAGTAACCAGTCTGTCCCCAGTCTGACCCCAGTGTGTCCCTAATGTTCCTGGTCCTTCTTCAGTGTGTCCCTAATGTCCCTGATCATTCTTCAGTGTGTCCCCAATGTTCATGGTCCTTCCTCAGTGTGTCCCTGGAATAGTTACCAGTCTGTCCCCAGTGTGTCCCTAATGTTTCTTGTCCTTCCTCAGTGTGTCCGTAGAATAGTAACCAGTGTGTCCATAATTTCCCTGGTCCTTCCTCAGTGTGTCCCTAGAATAGAAATCCAGGCTGTCCCCAGTGTGTACCTAATGTTACTGGTCCTTCCTCAGTGTGTCCCTAATGTTCCTGGTCCTTCCTCAGTGTGTCCCTAGAATCGTAACCAGTGTGCCAAAAATGTACCTGGTCCTTCCTCAGTGTGTACCTAGAATAGTAACTAGTCTGTCCCCAGTGAGTCCCTAATGTTCATGGTCCTTCCTCAGTATGTCCCTAGAATAGTAACCAGTGTGTCCCTAATGTTCCTAGTCCTTCTGCAGTGTGTCCCCAGTGTGACCCTAATGTTCCTGGTCTGTCCTCAGGGTGTCCATAGAATAGTAACCAGTGTGTCCCTAATGTTCATGGTCCTTCCGCAGTGTCTCCCTAGAATAGTCACCAGTGTGTCCCTAATGTTCCTGGTCCCTCCTCAGTGTGTCCCTAATGTCCCTGGTCCTTCCTAAGTGTCCCCCCAGTGTGTCTTTAATGTTCATGGTCCTTCCTCAGTGTGTCCCTAAAATAGTAACCAAAACAAAAGGAGAATCAGTGATTACTGAGAAACACTAAGCTCCTATAGGAGGCGCTATATATATATATATACACTAATAACGTATATAAAAAATGTATAAAAAATAATAATGATAAAATATGGATATATATATATGTGAACACAAAATGTATACTAAAAAAACATAATTTATGTAAGAACTTACCTGATAAATTCATTTCTTTCATATTAGCAAGAGTCCATGAGCTAGTGACGTATGGGATATACATTCCTACCAGGAGGGGCAAAGTTTCCCAAACCTTAAAATGCCTATAAATACACCCCTCACCACACCCACAATTCAGTTTAACGAATAGCCAAGAAGTGGGGTGATAAGAAAAAAGTGCGAAAGCATATAAAATAAGGAATTGGAATAATTGTGCTTTATACAAAAAAATTATAACCACCACAAAAAAGGGCGGGCCTCATGGACTCTTGCTAATATGAAAGAAATGAATTTATCAGGTAAGTTCTTATATAAATTATGTTTTCTTTCATGTAATTAGCAAGAGTCCATGAGCTAGTGACGTATGGGATAATGACTACCCAAGATGTGGATCTTTCCACGCAAAAGTCACTAGAGAGGGAGGGATAAAATAAAGACAGCCAATTCCTGCTGAAAATAATCCACACCCAAAATAAAGTTTAATGAAAAACATAAACAGAAGATTCAAACTGAAACCGCTGCCTGAAGTACTTTTCTACCAAAATGGTAGAATTTAGTAAAAGTATGCAAAGAGGACCAAGTTGCTGCTTTGCAAATCTGGTCAACCGAAGCTTCATTCCTAAACGCCCAGGAAGTAGAAACTGACCTAGTAGAATGAGCTGTAATCCGTTGAGGCGGAGTTTTACCCAACTCGACATAGGCATGATGAATTAAAGATTTCAACCAAGATGCCAAAGAAAGGGCAGAAGCTTTCTGGCATTTTCTAGAACCGGAAAAGATAACAAATAGACTAGAAGTCTTTCGGAAAGACTTAGTAGCTTCAACATAATATTTCAAAGCTCTAACAACATCCAAAGAATGCAACGATTTCTCCTTAGAATTCTTAGGATTAGGACATAATGAGGGAACCGCAATTTCTCTACTAATGTTGTTGGAATTCACAACCTTAGGTAAAAATTCAAAAGAAGTTCGCAACACTGCCTTATCCTGATGTAAAATCAGAAAAGGAGACTCACAAGAAAGAGCGGATAATTCAGAGACTCTTCTGGCAGAAGAGATCGCCAAAAGGAACAAAACTTTCCAAGAAAGTAATTTAATGTCCAATGAATGCATGGGTTCAAAAGGAAGAGCTTGAAGAGCCCCCAGAACCAAATTCAAACTCCAAGGAGGAGAAATTGACTTAATGACAGGTTTTATATGAACCAAAGCTTGTACAAAACAATGAATATCAGGAAGATTAGCAATCTTTCTGTGAAAAAGAACAGAAAGAGCAGAGATTTGTCCTTTCAAAGAACTTGCGGATAAACCTTTATCTAAACCATCCTGAAGAAACTGTAAAATTCTCGGAATTCTAAAAGAATGCCAAGAAAAATGAAGAGAAAGACACCAAGAAATATAAGTCTTCCAGACTCTATAATATATCTCTCTAGATACAGATTTACGAGCCTGTAACATAGTATTAATCACAGAGTCAGAGAAACCTCTTTGACCAAGAATCAAGCGTTCAATCTCCATACCTTTAAATTTAAGGATTTGAGATCCTGATGGAAAAAAGGACCTTGCGACAGAAGGTCTGGTCTTAGCGGAAGAGTCCAGGGATGGCAAGAGGCCATCCGGACAAGATCCGCATACCAAAACCTGTGAGGCCATGCCGGAGCTACCAGCAGAACAAACGAGCATTCCTTCAGAATCTTGGAGATTACTCTTGGAAGAAGAACTAGAGGCGGAAAGATATAGGCAGGATGATACTTCCAAGGAAGTGATAATGCATCCACTGCTTCCGCCTGAGGATCCCGGGATCTGGACAGATACCTGGGAAGTTTCTTGTTTAGATGAGATGCCATCAGATCTATTTCTGGAAGCTCCCACATTTGAACAATCTGAAGAAATACCTCTGGGTGAAGAGACCATTCGCCCGGATGCAACGTTTGGCGACTGAGATAATCCGCTTCCCAATTGTATATACCTGGAATATGAACCGCAGAGATTAGACAGGAGCTGGATTCCGCCCAAACCAGAATTTGAGATACTTCTTTCATAGCCAGAGGACTGTGAGTCCCTCCTTGATGATTGATGTATGCCACAGTTGTGACATTGTCTGTCTGAAAACAAATGAACGATTCTCTCTTCAGAAGAGACCAAGACTGAAGAGCTCTGAAAATTGCACGGAGTTCCAAAATATTGATCGGTAATCTCACCTCCTGAGATTCCCAAACTCCTTGTGCCGTCAGAGATCCCCACACAGCTCCCCAACCTGTAAGACTTGCATCTGTTTAAATTACAGTCCAGGTCGGAAGAACAAAAGAAGCCCCCTGAATTAAACGATGGTGATCTGTCCACCACGTTAGAGAGTGTCGTACAATCGGTTTTAAAGATATTAATTGAGATATCTTTGTGTAATCCCTGCACCATTGATTCAGCATACAGAGCTGAAGAGGTCGCATGTGAAAACAAGCAAAGGGGATCGCGTCCGATGCAGCAGTCATAAGACCTAGAATTTCCATGCATAAGGCTACCGAAGGGAATGATTGTGACTGAAGGTTTCAACAAGCTGAAATCAATTTTAGACGTCTCTTGTCTGTCAAAGACAGAGTCATGGACACTGAATCTATCTGGAAACCCAGAAAGGTTACCCTTGTCTGAGGAATCAATGAACTTTTTAGTGAATTGATCCTCCAACCATGATCTTGAAGAAACAACACAAGTCGATTCGTATGAGATTCTGCTAAATGTAAAGACTGAGCAAGTACCAAGATATCGTCCAAATAAGGAAATACCACAATACCCTGTTCTCTGATTACAGACAGAAGGGCACCGAGAACCTTTGTAAAAATTCTTGGAGCTGTAGCTAGGCCAAACGGCAGAGCCACAAACTGGTAATGCTTGTCCAGAAAAGAGAATCTCAGGAACTGATAATGATCTGGATGAATCGGAATATGCAGATATGCATCCTGTAAATCTATTGTGGACATATAATGCCCTTGCTGAATAAAAGGCAAGATAGTCCTTACAGTTACCATTTTGAAAGTTGGTATCCTTACATAACGATTCAATATTTTTAGATCCAGAACTGGTCTGAAGGAATTCTCCTTCTTTGGTACAATGAAGAGATTTGAATAAAACCCCAGCCCCTGTTCCAGAACTGGAACTGGCATAATTACTCCAGCCAACTCTAGATCTGAAACACATTTCAGAAATGTTTGAGCTTTCACTGGATTTACTGGGACACGGGAAAGAAAAAATCTCTTTGCAGGAGGTCTTATCTTGAAACCAATTCTGTACCCTTCTGAAACAATGTTCTGAATCCAAAGATTGTGAACAGAATTGATCCAAATTTCTTTGAAAAAACGTAACCTGCCCCCTACCAGCTGAGCTGGAATGAGGGCCGCACCTTCATGTGGACTTAGAAGCTGGCTTTGCTTTTCTAGAAGGCTTGGATTTATTCCAGACTGGAGATGGTTTCCAAACTGAAACTGCTCCTGAGGATGAAGGATCAGGTTTTTGTTCTTTGTTGAAAGGAAAGGAACGAAAACGATTATTAGCCCTGTTTTTACCCTTAGATTTTTTTATCCTGTGGTAAAAAAAGTTCCTTTCCCACCAGTAACAGTTGAGATAATAGAATCCAACTGAGAACCAAATAATTTGTTACCCTGGAAAGAAATGGAAAGTAGAGTCGATTTAGAAGACATATCAGCATTCCAAGTTTTAAGCCATAAAGCTCTTCTAGCTAAAATAGCTAGAGACATAAACCTGACATCAACTCTGATAATATCAAAAATGGCATCACAGATAAAATTATTAGCATGTTGAAGAAGAATAATAATATTATGAGAATCATGATCTGTTACTTGTTGCACTAAAGTTTCCAACCAAAATTTTGAAGATGCAGCAACATCAGCCAATGATATAGCAGGTCTAAGATTACCTGAACACAGATAAGCTTTTCTTAGAAAGGATTCAATTTTCCTATCTAAAGGATCCTTAAACGAAGTACCATCTGACGTAGGAATAGTAGTACGTTTAGCAAGGGTAGAAATAGCCCCATCAACTTTAGGGATTTTGTCCCAAAATTCTAATCTGTCAGACGTCACAGGATATAATTGCTTAAAACGTTTAGAAGGAGTAAATGAATTACCCAAATTATTCCATTCTCTGGAAATTACTTCAGAAATAGCACCAGGAACAGGAAAAACTTCTGGAATAACCACAGGAGATTTAAAGACCTTATCTAAACGTTTAGATTTAGTATCAAGAGGACCAGAATCCTCAATTTCTAAAGCAATTAGTACTTCTTTAAGTAAAGAACGAATAAATTCCATTTTAAATAAATATGAAGATTTATCAGCATCAACCTCTGAGACAGAATCCTCTGAACCAGAAGAGTCATTAGAATCAGAATGATGATGTTCATTTAAACATTCATCTGTATAAAGAGAAGTTTTAAAAGATTTTTTATGTTTACTAGAAGGAGGAATAACAGACATAGCCTTCTTGATGGATTCAGAAACAAAATCTCTTATGTTATCAGGAACATTCTGAACATTAGATGTTGATGGAACTGCAACAGGTAATGGTACATTACTAAAGGAAATATTATCTGCATTAACAAGTTTGTCATGACAATTAATACAAACAACAGCTGGAGGAACAGCTACCAAAAGTTTACAGCAGATACACTTAGCTTTGGTAGTTCCAGCACCAGACAGCGATTTTCCTGAAGTATCTTCTGACTCAGATGCAACGTGAGACATCTTGCAATATGTAAGAGAAAAAACAACATATAAAGCAAAATTGATCAAATTCCTTAAATGACAGTTTCAGGAATGGGAAAAAATGCCAAGGAACAAGCTTCTAGCAACCAGAAGCAAAGAAAAAATGAGACTTAAATAATGTGGAGACAAAAGCGACGCCCATATTTTTTTTTAGCGCCAAATAAGACGCCCACATTATTTGGCGCCTAAATGCTTTTGGCGCCAAAAATGACGCCACGTCCGGAACGCCGACATTTTTGGCGCAAAAGAACGTCAAAAAATGACGCAACTTCCGGCAACACGTATGACGCCGGAAACAGAAAAGATTTTTTGCGCCAAAAAAGTCTGCGCCAAGAATGATGCAATAAAATGAAGCATTTTCAGCCCCCGCGAGCCTAACAGCCCACAGGGAAAAAAGTCAAATTTTTAAAGGTAAGAAAAATATTTGATTCAAGTGCATTATCCCAAATATGAAACTGACTGTCTGAAAATAAGGAATGTTGAACATCCTGAGTCAAGGCAAATAAATGTTTGAATACATATATTTAGAACTTTATTAAAAAAGTGCCCAACCATAGCTTAGAGTGTCACAGAAAATAAGACTTACTTACCCCAGGACACTCATCTACATGTTTGTAGAAAGCCAAACCAGTACTGAAACGAAAATCAGCAGAGGTAATGGTATATATATAAGAGTATATCGTCGATCTGAAAAGGGAGGTAAGAGATGAATCTCTACGACCGATAACAGAGAACCTATGAAATAGACCCCGTAGAAGGAGATCATTGAATTCAAACAGGCAATACTCTCCTCACATCCCTCTGACATTCTCTGCACGCTGAGAGGAAAACCGGGCTCCAACCTGCTGCGGAGCGCATATCAACGTAGAATCTAGCACAAACTTACTTCACCACCTCCATAGGAGGCAAAGTTTGTAAAACTGAATTGTGGGTGTGGTGAGGGGTGTATTTATAGGCATTTTAAGGTTTGGGAAACTTTGCCCCTCCTGGTAGGAATGTATATCCCATACGTCACTAGCTCATGGACTCTTGCTAATTACATGAAAGAAATTTATATGATGTCTTATAAGATGCACTGATAAAAACCAGCCAAAGGAAATGTAGATAAAGTCCAACAGGTTTCCTCTTCTTCACCCAAATAGATGATATACTTCTGTGATAAAAAGACAAAAACAAGGACAAAGGCGCCACATGTGTAGATCAATAGATACCCAGAATATCCAAAAATACACAAACACAGGGTACTCACAAAGGTGATGGCACTCTATTGTGCCTGTAGAGGCGGGCTGGTATTCTGCAGCAAACCAGCTGGCTGATGCAAAGGGATCTCCACCAGAAGCAAACAGCACTAGAGTCCAACGGTACCGTATCGCCAGAACCTCAATCCCAAAGGCAATGGCTCCCAATGGCTGGAACTAGAGAATGGATATAGGGAGAAGGGCTATGGTACCCTTAGGTTACTGATAGGGAGTCTATCACAACAACTACCAGACTTATATAAAAGTTAAAATCAGTTTTTTATTTATACAAAATAAAAAAAACAACAATATAACAAGTTTAAAGCTGGGTGTGTGAAAATAGATCTCCTAATATAGTGCAGAGTATAGCAGCGACGCATTTCTCGGGGACACTCCGTTTCCTCAGGCTTGTATGCTCTGTGTGTGTACAAATGCCCTTTAAATAGGGCTCAGTAACCATGTGTTCGATTGAACCCTCCCCTTCCTTTACATAAATAAACCAATGAGATCCTTCCTTGCCCTAACATTAAGTTGTTGTGGTCTCGATATAAAACATTAACTTAGTGAACCTAATATAAATTATATCTAGTTGATATTGTGGAGTTCATAGGAACATGTAGCATGAACTAATTAATAAATAGTGTTTTGATCGTGATGATACTATATCGATCATTTTAGATGCGAGTGACTTGTATATGTAAACATTAGATACGTCAGCTTTCTATATGACCAATAGTGTGTTTCTTTTTTAGGGGCTTGGCCGAGGCTGTTGAGATGTACGCTTGTTACAAGGCTGCGGCAGAAAGCTAGAGATCTTAGACGGTGACGTGTAATCACATGATCAACTTGATGTTAGGGCAAGGAAGGATCTCATTGGTTTATTTATGTAAAGGAAGGGGAGGGTTCAATCGAACACATGGTTACTGAGGCCTTCTTCAGTGTGTCCCTAGAAAAGTCACCAGTGTGTCCCTAATGTTCCTGGTCCTTCCTCAGTGTGTCTCTAGAATAGTAAGCAGTGTGTCCCTAATGTTCCTGATCCTTCGTCAGTGTGTCCCTTGAATAGTAACCAGTGTGTCACTAATGTTCCTGGTCCTTCCTCAGTGTGTCCCTAGAATATTATTAAGTGTGCCACTAATGTTCCTGATCCTTCCTCAGTGTGTCCCGAGAATAGTAACCACTGTGTCCCTTATGTTCCTGGTCCTTCCTCAGTGTATCCCTAGTGTGTCCCTAATATTTTTGGTCCTTCCTCAGTGTGTTCAAAGAATAGTAACCAGTCTGTCCCCAGTATGTACCTAATGTTACTGGTCATTCCTCAGTGTGTCCCTAATGTTCCTGGTCCTTCCTCAGTGTGTCCCTAAGCTTCCTGGTCCTTCCTCAGTGTGTCCCTAGAATAGTAACCAGTCTGTCCCCAGTGTGTCCCTAATGTTCCTGGTCCTTCCTCAGTGTGTCCCTAATGTCCCTGATCATTCTACAGTGTGTCCCCAATGTTCATGCTCCTTCCTCAGTCTTCCCCCAGAATAGTAACCAGTCTGTCCCCAGTGTGTCCCTAATGTTACTGGTCATTCCTCAGTGTGTCCCTAATGTTCCTGGTCCTTCCTCAGTGTGTCCCTAAGCTTCCTGGTCCTTCCTCAGTGTGTCCCTAGAATAGTAACCAGTCTGTCCCCAGTGTGTCCCTAATGTTCCTGGTCCTTCCTCAGTGTGTCCCTAATGTCCCTGATCATTCTACAGTGTGTCCCCAATGTTCATGCTCCTTCCTCAGTGTGTCCCTGGAATAGTTACCAGTCTGTCCCCATTGTGTCCCTAATGTTTCTTGTCCTTCCTCAGTGTGTCCGTAGAATAGTAACCAGTGTGTTCATAATTTCCCTGGTCCTTCCTCAGTGTGTCCCTAGAATAGTAACCAGGCTGTCCCCAGTGTGTCCCTAATATTACTGGTCATTCCTCTGTGTGTACCTAATGTCACTGGTTCTTCCTCAGTGTGTCCCCAGTGTGTCCCTAAGCTTCCTGGTCCTTCCTCAGTGTGTCCCTAGAATAGTAACCAGTCTGTCCCTAATGTTCATGGTCCTTCCTCAGTGTGTCCCTAGAATAGTAACCAGTCTGTCCCCAATGTGTCACTAATGTTCCTGGTCCTTCCTCAGTGTGTCCCTAGAATAGTAACCAGTGTGTCCCTAATGTTACTGGTCCTTCCTCAGTATTTCCCTAGAATAGTAACCAGAATACTTCTAATGTTCCTGGTCCTTCCTCAGTGTGTCCCTAGAATAGTAACCAGTTGTTACAAACTGCTATTTGTAACTGGCCCTTTAAATGGAAAATTGCCCTGCTTCCCTGGATTTTGGAGAAGCCTATTTGCCAGCCTCCTTCCTCATGACTATGGCCCCTGGAAGATTGTGCCCCTGAGAACATATTAACTTTTATTGGGTGGGTATGACCCTTTAAGAACCGTCTGGGGACATATTGTGACTTTGGTGAACAATGCCCCTTTAAGACTATGTCCCCAGACCTGTAAAATAGCTTGTCCCTGGCTTTCTCCCACTTGGTTCAGTGAATGGGACTTGCTGAGCCAGGTGCCACACAGGCAGAGTGTTCCACAGAGGGGGAGCACTGTTACAGAGGCATTGGTTTTCATTGTGTGCCATTAAGTGCTATGTGACAGACCCTTCGGTCAGAACTAAAGAGATAACTTTGTTCAGCTTCAAGAACCTATTCTAAATACAAGTTTGCTGGGATCAGCTCTAATTAAGTTTTGTGAGAAACATTCCCATTGTCTAATCAGACTGCTAGTTGATAAGGTGGACTGCATTGTTTTATTGTGTGTAACTTGTTATCTGCTGAAGTAATGTTGTGGCATGTCAAAGGGCGTCGCCTCTCTATCTAAATATATCAAATGTGTGATTGGGGATTTTATGCCTCCCCCTGAGAGTGTCCTGTTTGCATGTAACCTCAATAAAAACCAGGCTGTGTGTTCCAGCACATGAGACCTATTCTGACCCTCTAACTTGCAGCTTTGACTCATGTTTGTAGGGGCCAGCTATAATCACTACAGGGATTGCTATGCTCTTCATACTCCCTTAGCTACTGAGCTCCTGTAAGAGCTCTTGTTCCTGATCCTGCTTCGCTCACAGAAGGAAGAGGTTCACCTACTGGAGCCTGGTCGTAGGTCCAGGGCGCAGAGCAGATGGCGAGATACCAGCCCAGCAGCGGTGGTTCGTAGAGTCTGCATTACGTATGGTGGCTACGCAGTAGTTATAGTGTCTACGGTGCTGCTGCTCCTGTGGTGAGCGCTAGGAGCATCCTTTTCTACGGTCCAGCCTCCAGCCAGCCTGGAGGCAACTGTAACATTTGGCGGCAGCGGTGGGATAGCGTCCTAGCGCAAGGAGCAGCACCACAACAGCACTGGTATCGTAGGAGAGTTATTGAGGGCAATGCTAGCCACTGCGCAGCGTCCCTACCTACAGCAGCATGGAGCTGACAAGATACTGGTCAGAACCATGTGAAGAGCACCTCAACCGGATCCGTCGCTATGAGGGCCCTGATTTCGTTCCAGAGGTAAAGAGGCGGCTAGTCCGATATGGTCCAGACCCTGCGCAGGAGGTAGTCAGTCGCATCATCCGGGAATTGGATACGGAGAACGAAGCGGCACGAGCCTTTGAGCGCCAACTGTGGAGTTTGAGGGTATGGACACCTGGTCTCTCTCCCCAGCCGCAGCATGTTCCACAGGGAGAGGAGAGCAGCGACCTCCCTCCCCAGCAGCAGTATACCGTGCAGAGGGAAGAGACAAACGGTCTCCTTCCCCAACCAGAGATACCAGAGGCAGCAGGCCTCATAGACTGGTCCTGGGAGGACCCCCAGCAGGCAGGTGGAGATGGGACCGCAGTCTCTCTACCGGCCCTACAGGGATGCTGGGCAGGCGGCCCAGATCCCCAGCGACAGACGCAGCTACAGGGAGGGGAGAGCATGGACCTCCCTCCCCAGCTGGAGTGTGCCTTCCAGGGAGAGGAGACAACCGGTCTCTCTCCCCAGCCGCAGCATGTTCCACAGGAAGCGGAGAGCATCGACCTCCCTTCCCAACGGCCGCCGGAGTATCAGGAGGAGGAGGTAAGCCAATCTCCCCCTCCCCAGATAACTCCTAACTTGGGCCCAGGGTTAACAGTGGAGATGTTAACCCCCACTGACCCCCACGTTCCCTTTGCCACCGGGCAGGACTATGCCCCAATTCCCCCAGCAGAAGAGCTGGCATCAGGACAGAGCGCTGCTGGCCTCTGCCCTACAGACCCCCTTGTTACAGGACTGGCCTGCAAACCCCTCACCCCAGCAGAAGCGCTGGCACCAGGGCAGGGTGCCGCTGGCCTCTGCCCCCCAAGTACCATCAGCTATTTGCCCAGCTGCGCCAGGAAGGCAGAGGATGCTACACTTTCATCCTACAACCTAGAACCTACAGGCCAGTACTACTTATTGTGGGGGGGCTACTTTGCTGCTAATGTTTATTTGTGGGTGGGTTGCGAGACTAACTTAGGCACTGACCGACAGAAGGTCAGGTGCCTGGTTAGTCTCCCTCCAAAAGGGGAGATATGTTACAAACTGCTATTTGTAACTGGCCCTTTAAATGGAAAATTGCCCTGCTTCCCTGGATTTTGGAGAAGCCTATTTGCCAGCCTCCTTCCTCATGACTATGGCCCCTGGAAGATTGTGCCCCTGAGAGCATATTAACTTTTATTGGGTGGGTATGGCCCTTTAAGAACCGTCTGGGGACATAGTGACTTTGGTGAACAATGCCCCTTTAAGACTATGTCCCCAGACCTGTAAAATAGCTTGTCCCTGGCTTTCTCCCACTTGGTTCAGTGAATGGGACTTGCTGAGCCAGGTGCCACACAGGCAGAGTGTTCCACAGAGGGGGAGCACTGTTACAGAGGCATTGGTTTTCATTGTGTGCCATTAAGTGCTATGTGACAGACCCTTCGGTCAGAACTAAAGAGATAACTTTGTTGAGCTTCAAGAACCTATTCTAAATACAAGTTTGCTGGGATCAGCTCTAATTAAGTTTTGTGAGAAACAATCCCATTGTCTAATCAGACTGCTAGTAGTGATAAGGTGGACTGCATTGTTTTATTGTGTGTAAAATGTTATCTGCTGAAGTAATGTTGTGGCCTGTCAAAGGGCGTTGCCTCTCTATCTAAATATATCAAATGTGTGATTGGGGATTTTATGCCTCCCCCTGAGAGTGTCCTGTTTGCATGTAACCTCAATAAAAAGCAGGCTGTGTGCTCCAGCACATCAGACCTATTCTGACCCTCTAACTTGCAGCATTGACTCATGTTTGTAGGGGCCAGCTATAATCACTACAGGGATTGCTATGCTCTTCATACTCCCTTAGCTACTGAGCTCCTGTAAGAGCTCTTGTTCCTGATCCTGCTTCGCTCACAGAAGGAAGAGGTTCACCTACTGGAGCCTGGTCGTAGGTCCAGGGCGCAGAGCAGATGGTGAGATACAAGCCCAGCAGCGATGGTTCGTAGAGTCTGCATTACGTATGGTGGCTACGCAGTAGTTATAGTGTCTACGGTGCTGATGATCCTTTGGTGAGCGCTAGGAGCATCCTTTTCTACGGTCCAACTTCCAGCCAGCCTGGAGGCAACCGTAACACCAGTGTGTCCCTAATGTTGCTGGTCCTTCCCCAGTATTTCCCTAGAATAGTAACCAGAATACTTCTAATGTTCCTGGTCCTTCCTCAGTGTGTCCCTAGAATAGTAATTAGTGTGTCCTTAATGTTCCTGGTCCTTCCTAAGTGTATCCCCAGTGTGTCTCTAATGTTCCTGGTCCTTCCTCAGTGTGTCCATAGAATAGTAACCAGTCTGTCCCCAGTATGTCCCTAATATTCTTGGTCTTTTCCCAGTGTGCCCCTAGAATAGTAACCAGTCTGTCCACAGTGTGTCCCTAATGTTCCTGGTCCTTCCTCAGTGTGTCCCTAGAATAGTAAACAGTCTTTCCCCAGTGTGTCTCTAATGTTCGCGGGCCTTCCCCAGTAGTGTGTCCATAGAATAATAACCAGTCTGTCCCCAGTGTGTCCCTAATGTTCCTGGTCCTTCCCCAGTGTGTCCCTAATGTTCCATGTCCTTCCTCAGTGTATCCCCAGTGTGTCCCTAATTTTTTTGGTCCTTCCTCAGTGTGTCCATAGAATAGTAACCAGGGTGTTACGGTTGCCTCCAGGCTGGCTGGAGGTTGGACCGTAGAAAAGGATGCTCCTAGCGCTCACCAAAGGAGCAGCAGCACCGTAGACACTATAACTACTGCGTAGCCACCATCAGTAATGCAGACTCTATGAACCACCGCTGCTGGGCTGGTATCTCGCCGTCTGCTCTGCGCCCTGGACCTACGACCAGGCTCCAGTAGGTGAACCTCTTCCTTCTTTAGAGCGAAGCAGGATCAGGAACAAGAGCTCTTACAGGAGCTCAGTAGCTAAGGGAGTATATAGAACATAGCAATCCCTGTAGTGATTACAGCTGTTCCCTACAAACATGAGTCAATGCTGCAAGTTAGAGGGTCAGAATAGGTCTGATGTGCTGGAACACACAGCCTGTTTTTTATTGAGGTTACATGCAAAAAAGACACTCTCAGGGGGAGGCATAAAATCCCCAATCACACATTTGATGCATTTAGATAGCGAGACAACGCCCTTTTACAGGCCACAACAGCAGATAACATTACACACAAGAAAACAATGCAGTCCACCTTATCACTACTAGCAGTCTGATTAGACAATGGGAATGTTTTTCACTAAACTTAATTAGAGCTGATCCCAGCAAACTTGTATTTAGAATGCTTCTTGAAGCTGAACAAAGTTATCTCTTTAGTTCTGACCGAAGGGTCTGTCACATAGCGCTTAATGGCACACAATGAAAACCAATGCCTCTGTAACAGTGCTCCCCCTCTGTGGAACACTGTGCCTGTGTGGCACCTGGCTCAGCAAGTCCCATTCACTGAACCAAGTGGGAGAAAGCCAGGGACAAGCTATTTTACAGGTCTGGGGACATAGTCTTAAAGGGGCATTGTTTACCAAAGTCACAATATGTCCCCAGACGGTTCTTAAAGGGCCATACACACCCAATAAAAGTTAATATGTTCTCAGGGGCACAATCTTCCAGGGCCATAGTCATGAGGAAGGAGGCTGGCAAATAGGCTTCTCCACGATCCATGGAAGCAGGGCAATTTTTCATTTAAAGGGCCAGTTACAAATAGCAGTTTGTAACACAGGGTGTCCCTAATGTTCCCGGTCCTTCCTCAGTGTGTACCTAGAATAGTAACCAGTGTGTCACTAATGTTTCTGGTCCTTCCTCAGTGTGTCCCGAGAATGGTAACCAGTGTGTCCCTAATGTTTCTGGTCCTTCCTCAGTGTGTCCCTAGAATAGTAA
Organism: Bombina bombina; assembly: GCF_027579735.1. Taxonomy (NCBI): domain Eukaryota; kingdom Metazoa; phylum Chordata; class Amphibia; order Anura; family Bombinatoridae; genus Bombina; species Bombina bombina. The sequence continues at coordinate 78,493 of NW_026510961.1, forward strand.
CCAGTGTGTCCCCAATGTTCCGGGTCCTTCCTCAGTGTGTCCCTAGAATAGTAACCAGTCTGTCCCCAGTGTTTCCCTAATGTTACTGGTCATTTTTCAGTGTGTCCCTAATGTTTCTTGTCTTTATCAGTGTCCCGCCAGAAAAGTAATCAGTCTGTCCTCAGTGTGTCACTAATATTCCTGGTCCTTACTCAGTGTTTCTCTAAAATATTAACCCATGTGTCACTAATATTCCTGTTCCTTCCTCAGTGTGTCCCGAGAATGGTAACCAGTGTGTCCCTAATGTTCCTGGTCCTTCCTCAGTGTTTCCCTAGAATAGTAACTGTTACGGTTGCCTACAGGCTGGCTGGAGAGTTGGACCGTAGAAAAGGATGCTCCTAGCGCTCGCCAAAGGATCATCAGCACCGTAGACACTATAACTACTGCGTAGCCACCATACGTAATGCAGACTCTACCACCGCTGCTGGGCTGGTATCTCGCCGTCTGCTCTGCGCCCTGGACCTACGACCAGGCTCCAGTAGGTTAACCTCTTCCTTCTTTAGAGCGAAGCAGGATCAGGAACAAGAGCTCTTACAGGAGCTCAGTAGCTAAGGGAGTATGAAGAGCATAGCAATCCCTGTAGTGATATAGCTGTCCCCTACAAACATGAGTCAAAGCTGCAAGTTAGAGGGTCAGAAGAGGTCTGATTGTGCTGGAACACACAGCCTGCCTTTTATTGAGGTTACATGCAAAAAAGACACTCTCAGGGGGAGGCATAAAATCCCCAATCACACATTTGATACATTTAGATAGAGAGACACTCCCTTTGACAGGCCACAACATTACTTCAGCAGATAACAAGTTACACACAATAAAACAATGCAGTCCACCTTATCACTAGCAGTCTGATTAGACAATGGGAAAGTTTATCACTTAACTTAATTAGAGCTGATCCCAGCAAACTTGTATTTAGAATTGAACAAAATTAACTCTTAATGGCACAAAATCAAACTGAACCAAGTAGGAGAAAGCCAGGGACAATTTATTTTACAGGTCTGGGGACATAGTCTTAAAGGGGCATTGTTCACCAAAGTCACAATATGTCCCCAGATGGTTCTTAAAGGGCCATACACACCCAATAAAAGTTAATATGTTTTCAGGGGCACAATCTTCCAGGGGCCATAGTCATGAGGAAGGAGGCTGGCAAATAGGCTTCTCCAAAATCCAGGGAAGCAGGGCAATTTTCAATTTAAATGGCCAGTTACAAATAGCAGTTTGTAACATATTTGGAGGGAGACTAACCAGGCACCTGACCTTCTGTCGGTCAGTGCCTAAGTTAGTCTCGCAACCCACCCACAAATAAACATTAGTAGCAAAGTATCCCCCCACAATAAGTAGTACTGGCCTGTAGGTTCCAGGTTGTAGGATGAAAGTGTAGCATCCTCGGCCTTCCTGGCGCAGCTGGGCAAATAGCTGGTGGTACTTGGGGGGCAGAGGCCAGCGGCACTCTGCCCTGGTGCCAGCGCTTCTGCTGGGGTGAGGGGTTTGCAGGCCAGTCCTGTAACAAGGGGGTCTGTAGGGCAGAGGCCAGCAGCGCTCTGTCCTGATGCCAGTTCTTCTGCTGGGGGAATTGGGGCATAGTCCTGCCCGGTGGCAAAGAGAACGTGGGGGTCAGTGGGGGTTAACATATCCACTGTTAACCCTGGGCCCAAGTTAGGAGTTAGCTGGGGAGGGGGAGATTGGCTTACCTCCTCCTCCTGATACTCCGGCAGCCGTTGGGAAGGGAGGTCGATGCTCTCCGCTTCCTGTGGAACATGCTGCGGCTGGGGAGAGAGACCGGTTGTCTCCTCTCCCTGGAAGGCACACTCCGGCTGGGGAGGGAGGTCGATGCTCTCCCCTCCCTGTAGCTGGGTCTGTCGCTGGGGATCTGGGCCGCCTGCCCAGCATCCCTGTAGGGCCGGTAGAGAGACTGCGGTCCCATCTCCACCTGCCTGCTGGGGGTCCTACCAGGACCAGTCTATGAGGCCTGCTGCCTCGGGTATCTCTGGTTGGGGTTGGGGAAGGAGACCGGTTGTCTCTTCCCTCTGCACGGTATACTGCCGCTGGGGAGGGAGGTCGCTGCTCTCCTCTCCCTGTGGAACATGCTGCGGGTGGGGAGAGAGACCAGGTGTCCATACCCTCAAACTCCACAGTTGGCGCTCAAAGGCTCGTGCCGCTTCGTTCTCCGTATCCAATTCCCGGATGATGCGACTGACTACCTCCTGCGCAGGGTCTGGACCATATCGGACTAGCTGCCTCTTTACCTCTGGAACGAAATCCGTGCCCTCATAGCGACGGATCCGGTTGAGGTGCTCTTCACAGGGTTCTGACCAGTATCTTGTCAGCTCCATGCTGCTGTAGGTAGGGACGCTGCGCAGTGGCTAACGTTGCCCTAAATAACTCTCCTACGATACCAGTGCTGTTGGGGTGCTGCTCCTTGCGCTAGGACAAGATCCCACCGCTGCCGCCAAATGTTACGGTTGCCTCCAGGCTGGCTGGAAGTTGGACCCTAGAAAAGGATGCTCCTAGCGCTCACCAAAGGATCTTCAGCACAGTAGACACTATAACTACTGCGTAGCCACCATCAGTAATGCAGACTCTATGAACCACCGCTGCTGGGCTGGTATCTCGCCGTCTGCTCTGCGCCCTGGACCTACGACCAGGCTCCAGTAGGTTAACCTCTTCCTTCTTTAGAGCGAAGCAGGATCAGGAACAAGAGCTCTTACAGGAGCTCAGTAGCTAAGGGAGTATGAAGAGCATAGCAATCCCTGTAGTGATATAGCTGTCCCCTACAAACATGAGTCAAAGCTGCAAGTTAGAGGGTCAGAAGAGGTCTGATTGTGCTGGAACACACAGCCTGCCTTTTATTGAGGTTACATGCAAAAAAGACACTCTCAGGGGGAGGCATAAAATCCCCAATCACACATTTGATACATTTAGATAGAGAGACACTCCCTTTGACAGGCCACAACATTACTTCAGCAGATAACAAGTTACACACAATAAAACAATGCAGTCCACCTTATCACTAGCAGTCTGATTAGACAATGGGAAAGTTTATCACTTAACTTAATTAGAGCTGATCCCAGCAAACTTGTATTTAGAATTGAACAAAATTAACTCTTAATGGCACAAAATCAAACTGAACCAAGTAGGAGAAAGCCAGGGACAATTTATTTTACAGGTCTGGGGACATAGTCTTAAAGGGGCATTGTTCACCAAAGTCACAATATGTCCCCAGATGGTTCTTAAAGGGCCATACACACCCAATAAAAGTTAATATGTTTTCAGGGGCACAATCTTCCAGGGGCCATAGTCATGAGGAAGGAGGCTGGCAAATAGGCTTCTCCAAAATCCAGGGAAGCAGGGCAATTTTCAATTTAAATGGCCAGTTACAAATAGCAGTTTGTAACATATTTGGAGGGAGACTAACCAGGCACCTGACCTTCTGTCGGTCAGTGCCTAAGTTAGTCTCGCAACCCACCCACAAATAAACATTAGTAGCAAAGTATCCCCCCACAATAAGTAGTACTGGCCTGTAGGTTCCAGGTTGTAGGATGAAAGTGTAGCATCCTCGGCCTTCCTGGCGCAGCTGGGCAAATAGCTGGTGGTACTTGGGGGGCAGAGGCCAGCGGCACTCTGCCCTGGTGCCAGCGCTTCTGCTGGGGTGAGGGGTTTGCAGGCCAGTCCTGTAACAAGGGGGTGTGTAGGGCAGAGGCCAGCAGCGCTCTGTCCTGATGCCAGTTCTTCTGCTGGGGGAATTGGGGCATAGTCCTGCCCGGTGGCAAAGAGAACGTGGGGGTCAGTGGGGGTTAACATATCCACTGTTAACCCTGGGCCCAAGTTAGGAGTTAGCTGGGGAGGGGGAGATTGGCTTACCTCCTCCTCCTGATACTCCGGCGGCCGTTGGGAAGGGAGGTCGATGCTCTCCGCTTCCTGTGGAACATGCTGCGGCTGGGGAGAGAGACCGGTTGTCTCCTCTCCCTGGAAGGCACACTCCGGCTGGGGAGGGAGGTCGATGCTCTCCCCTCCCTGTAGCTGGGTCTGTCGCTGGGGATCTGGGCCGCCTGCCCAGCATCCCTGTAGGGCCGGTAGAGAGACTGCGGTCCCATCTCCACCTGCCTGCTGGGGGTCCTACCAGGACCAGTCTATGAGGCCTGCTGCCTCGGGTATCTCTGGTTGGGGTTGGGGAAGGAGACCGGTTGTCTCTTCCCTCTGCACGGTATACTGCCGCTGGGGAGGGAGGTCGCTGCTCTCCTCTCCCTGTGGAACATGCTGCGGGTGGGGAGAGAGACCAGGTGTCCATACCCTCAAACTCCACAGTTGGCGCTCAAAGGCTCGTGCCGCTTCGTTCTCCGTATCCAATTCCCGGATGATGCGACTGACTACCTCCTGCGCAGGGTCTGGACCATATCGGACTAGCTGCCTCTTTACCTCTGGAACGAAATCCGTGCCCTCATAGCGACGGATCCGGTTGAGGTGCTCTTCACAGGGTTCTGACCAGTATCTTGTCAGCTCCATGCTGCTGTAGGTAGGGACGCTGCGCAGTGGCTAACGTTGCCCTAAATAACTCTCCTACGATACCAGTGCTGTTGGGGTGCTGCTCCTTGCGCTAGGACAAGATCCCACCGCTGCCGCCAAATGTTACGGTTGCCTCCAGGCTGGCTGGAAGTTGGACCCTAGAAAAGGATGCTCCTAGCGCTCACCAAAGGATCTTCAGCACAGTAGACACTATAACTACTGCGTAGCCACCATAAGTAATGCAGACTCTACGAACCACCGCTGCTGGGCTGGTATCTCGCCATCTGCTCTGCGCCCTGGACCTACGACCAGGCTCCAGTAGGTGAACCTCTTCCTTCTGTACAGCGAAGCAGGTTCAGGAACAAGAGCTCTTAAAGGAGCTCAGTAGCTAAGGGAGTATGAAGAGCATAGCAATCCCTGTAGTGATTGTAGCTGTCCCTTACAAACATGAGTCAAAGCTGCAAGTTAGAGGGTCAGAAGAGGTCTGATTGTGCTGGAACACACAGCCTCCTTTTTATTGAGGTTACATGCAAAAAAGACACTCTCAGGGGGAGGCATAAAATCCCCAATCACACATTTGATACATTTAGATAGAGAGACACTCCCTTTGACAGGCCACAACATTACTTCAGCAGATAACAAGTTACACACAATAAAACAATGCAGTCCACCTTATCACTACTAGCAGTCTGATTAGACAATGGTAAGGTTTATCACTAAACCTAATTATAGCTGATCCCAGCAAACTTGTATTTAGAATTGAACAAAATTAACTCTTAATGGCACACAATGAAACTGAACCAAGTAGGAGAAAGCCAGGGACAAGTTATTTCATAGGTCTGGGGACATAGTCTTAAAGGGGCATTGTTCACCAAAGTCACAATATGTCCCCAGACGGTTCTTAAAGGGCCATACCCACCCAATAAAAGTTAATATGTTTTCAGGGGCACAATCTTCCAGGGGCCATAGTCATGAGGAAGGAGGCTGGCAAATAGGCTTCTCCAAAATCCAGGGAAGCAGGGCAATTTTCCATTTAAAGGGCCAGTTACAAATAGCAGTTTGTAACAGTAACCAGTCTGTCCCCAGTGTGTCCCTAATGATCCTGGTCCTTTCTCAGTGTGTCCACAGTGTGTCCCTAATGTTCCTGGCCCTTCCCCAGTGTGTCCCTAATGTTCCTGGTCTTTCCTCAGTGTATCCACAGTGTGTCCCTAATGTTTTTGGTCCTTCCTCAGTGTGTCCCTAGAATAGTAACCAGTCTGTCCCCAGTGTGTCCCTAATGTTTCTTGTCCTTTCTCAGTGTGTCCCAGTGTGTCCCCAGCGTTTCCCTAATGTTACTGGTCCTTCCTCAGTGTGTCCCTAATGTTCCTGGTCTTCATCAGTGTCCCCCCAGAAAAAGTAACCAGTCTGTCCCCAGTGTGTCACTAACGTTCCTTGTCTTTCCTCAGTGTGTCCTTAATATTCCTGGTCTTCCTCAGTGTGTCCCTAGAATAGAAACCCGTGTGTCCCCAGTGTGTCACTAATATTCCTGTTCCTTCCTAGGTGTGTCCCTAGAAAAGTAACCAGTGTGTCCCTAATGTTACTGGTCCTTCCTCAGTGTGTCCCTAGAATAGTAACCAGTGTTCCCCTAATGTTCCTGGTAATTCCTCAGGGTGTCCCTAGGATAGTAACCAGTCTGTCCCCAGTGTGTCCCTAATGTTACTGGTCCTTCCTCAGTGTGTCCCTAGAATAGTAACCAGTGTTGCCCTAATGTTCCTGGTAATTCCTCAGTGTGTCCCTAGAATAGTAACCAGTGTGTCCCTAATGTTCCTAGTCCTTCCTCAGTGTGTCCATAGAACACCAGTCTGTTCCCAGGATGTACCTAATATTCATGGTCCTTCCTTAGTGTTCCCCTAGAATAGTAACAAGTCTGCCCTCAGTGTGTCCCTAGAATAGTAACCAGTCTGTCCCTAATGTTCATTGTCCTTCCTCAGTGTGTCCCTAGAATAGTAACCAGTGTGTCCCCAGTGCATCCCTAATGTTCCTGGTCTTTCTCAGTGTGTCCCTAGTATGGTAACCAGTCTATCCCCAGTGTATCCCTAATGTTCCTGGTCTTCCTCAGTGTGTCCCAAGAATAGTAATCAGTGTGTCCCTAATGTTCTTGGTTACTTCCTCAGTGTGTCCCTAGAAGAGTAACCAGTCCGTCCCCAGTGTGTTGCTAATGTTCCTGGTCTTCCTCAGTGTATCTCTAGAATAGTAACCAGTCTGTCCCCAGTGTCCCCCCCAACGTTCCAGGTCCTTCCTCAGTGTGTCCATAATGTTCTTGGTTTTTCTCAGTGTGTCCCTAGTATAGTAACCAGTCTGTCCCCAGTCTGTCCCTAATGTTCTTGGTTACTTCCTCAGTGTGTCCGTAGAATAGTAACCAAATTGTCCCTATTGTTTTGTGTTCCTAATGTTCCTTGTCCTTCTCAGTGTGTCCCTAGTATAGTAACTAGTCAGTCCCCAGTATGTCCCTAATGTTCCTGGTCCTTCCTCAGTGTGTCCCTAATGTTCCTGGTCTTTCTTAGTGTTTCCCTAGTATAGTAATCAGTCTGTCCCCAATGTTCCTGGTCCTTCCTCAGTTTATCCCCGGTGTTTACCTAATGTTCTTGGTCCTTCCTCCGTGTGTCCATAGAATAGTAACCAGTCTTTCCCCAGTGTGTTTCTAATGTTCCGGGTCCTTCCTCAGTGTGTCCCTAATGTTCCAGGTCTTCCTCAGTGTGTCCCTAGAATTGTAACTAGTCTGTCCATGGTGTGTCCCTAATGTTCCTGGTCCTTCCTCAGTGTGTCCCTAATATTCCAGGTCTTCCTCAGGGTGTCCCTAGAATACTAACCCATGTGTCCCCAGAGTGTCACTAATATTCTTGGTCCTTCCTCAGTGTGTCCCTAGAATAGTAACCAGTGTGACACTACTGTAATGTTCCTGGTCCTTCCTCAGTGTGTCCCTAGAATAGTAACCAGTCTGTCCCTAATGTTCCTGGTCCTTCCTCAGAGTGTCCCTAGAATAGTAACCAGTGTGTCCATAAAATTCCTGGTCCTTCCTCAGTGTGTCCCTAGAATGGTAACCAGTCTGTCCCCAGCATGTGCCTAATGTTCCTGGTCCTTCCTCAGTGTGTCCCTAATGTCCCTGGTCCTTCCTCAGTGTGTCCCTAATGTTCATGGTCCATCCTCAGTGTGTCCCTAGAATAGTAACCAGTCTGTCCCCAGTGTGTCCCTAATGTTCATGGGCCCTTCCTCAGTGTGTCCCTAGAATATTCACCAGTGTGTCCCTAATGTTCCTGATCCTTCCTCAGTGTATCCATAGAATAGTAACCAGTGTGTCCCTAATGTTCCTGGTCCTTCCTCAGTGTGTCCGTAATTTCCCTGGTTCTTCCTCAGTGTGTCCCTAATAATCATGGTCCTTCCTCAGTGTGTCCCTAGAATAGTAACCATTCTGTCCCCAGTGTGTCCCTAATGTTCCTGGTCCCTGTTCAGTGTGTCCCTAATTTCCCTGGTCCTTCCTCAGTGTGTCCCCAGTGTGTCCCTAATAATCATGGTCCTTCCTCAGTGTGTCCCTAGAATAGTAACCAGTCTGTCCCCAGTGTGTCCCTAATGTTCATGGACCTTCCTTAGTGTGTCCCTAAAACAGTCACTGGTGTGTCTCTAATGTTCCTGGTCCCTCCTCAGTGTGTCCCCAGCATGTCCCTAATGTTCCTGATCCTTCCTCAGTGTGTCCCTAGAATAGTAACCAGTCTGTCCCCAGTGTCTCCCTAATTTTCATGGTCCTTCCTCAGTGTGTCCCTAGAATAGTAACCAGTGTGCCACTAATGTTCCTGGTCCTTCCTAAGTGTGTCCCGAGAATAGTACCCAGTGTGTCCCTAATGTTCCTGGTCCTTCCTCAGTGTGTCCCTAGAACAGTAACCAGTCTGTCCCCAGTGTATGCCTAATGTTCCTGGTCCTTCCTCAGTGTGTTCCCAGTGTGTCCCTAATGTTCGTGGTCTTTCCTCTGTGTCCCTAAAATAGTAACCAGTCTGTCCTCAGTGTGTCCCTAATGTTTATGGTCCTTCCTCAATGTGTCCCTAGAAAATTCACCAGTGTGTCCCTAATGTTCCTGGTCCTTTCTTAGTGTGTCCCTAGAATAGTAATCAGTGTGTCCCTAATGTTACTGGTCCTTCCTCAGTGTGTCCCTAGAATAGTAACCAATGTGTCACTAATGTTCCTGGTCCTTCCTCAGTGTGTCCCTAGAATAGTATTTAGTGTGCCACTAATGTTCCTGGTCCTTCCTCAGTGTGTCCTGAGAATAGTAACCAGTGTGTCCCTAATAATCATGGTCCTTCCTCAGTGTGTCCCTAGAATAGTAACCATTCTGTCCCCAGTGTGTCCCTAATGTTCCTGGTCCCTGTTCAGTGTGTCCCTAATTTCCCTGGTCCTTCCTCAGTGTGTCCCCAGTGTGTCCCTAATAATCATGGTCCTTCCTCAGTGTGTCCCTAGAATAGTAACCAGTCTGTCCCCAGTGTGTCCCTAATGTTCATGGACCTTCCTTAGTGTGTCCCTAAAACAGTCACTGGTGTGTCTCTAATGTTCCTGGTCCCTCCTCAGTGTGTCCCCAGCATGTCCCTAATGTTCCTGATCCTTCCTCAGTGTGTCCCTAGAATAGTAACCAGTCTGTCCCCAGTGTCTCCCTAATTTTCGTGGTCCTTCCTCAGTGTGTCCCTAGAATAGTAACCAGTGTGCCACTAATGTTCCTGGTCCTTCCTAAGTGTGTCCCGAGAATAGTACCCAGTGTGTCCCTAATGTTCCTGGTCCTTCCTCAGTGTGTCCCTAGAACAGTAACCAGTCTGTCCCCAGTGTATGCCTAATGTTCCTGGTCCTTCCTCAGTGTGTTCCCAGTGTGTCCCTAATGTTCGTGGTCTTTCCTCTGTGTCCCTAAAATAGTAACCAGTCTGTCCTCAGTGTGTCCCTAATGTTTATGGTCCTTCCTCAATGTGTCCCTAGAAAATTCACCAGTGTGTCCCTAATGTTCCTGGTCCTTTCTTAGTGTGTCCCTAGAATAGTAATCAGTGTGTCCCTAATGTTACTGGTCCTTCCTCAGTGTGTCCCTAGAATAGTAACCAATGTGTCACTAATGTTCCTGGTCCTTCCTCAGTGTGTCCCTAGAATAGTATTTAGTGTGCCACTAATGTTCCTGGTCCTTCCTCAGTGTGTCCTGAGGATAGTAACCAGTGTGTCCCTAATGTTCCTGGTCCTTCATTAGTGTGTCCCTAGAAGAGTAATCAGTGTGTCCCTAATGTTACTGGTCCTAACTCAGTGTGTCCCTAGAATAGTAACCAATGTGTCACTAATGTCCCTGGTCCTTCCTCAGTGTGTCCCTAGAATAGTATTTAGTGTGCCACTAATGTTCCTGATCCTTCCTCAGTATATACCCAGTGTGTCCCTAATATTTTTGGTCCTTCCTCAGTGTGTCCATAGAATAGAAACCAGTCTGTCCCCAGTATGTCCCTAATGTTCATGGTCCTTCCTCAGAGTTCCCCTAGAATAGTAACCAGTCTTTCCCCAGTGTGTCCATAATGTTCCTAGTCCTTCCTCAGTGTGCCCCTAATGTTCCTGGTCTTCCACATTGTGTCTCTAGCATAGTAACCAGTCTGTCCCAAGTGTGTCCCTAATGTTCCTGGTCCTTTCTCAGTGTGTCCCTAGAATAGTAACCAGTCTATCCCCAGTGTGTCCCTAATCTCCCTGGTCCTTCCTTAGTGTTGTCCCCAGTGTGTCCATAAGCTTCCTGGTCCTTCCTCAGTGTATCAATAGAATAGTAACCAGTCTGTCCCCACTGTGTCCCTAATGTTCCTGGTGCTTCTTCAGTGTGTCCCTAATGTTCATGGTCCTTCCTCAGTGTGTCCCTAGAATAGTTACCAGTCTGTCCCTAATGTTCCTGGTCCTTCCTCAGTGTGTCCCTAGAATAGTAACTAGTGTGTCCCTAATGTTCCTGGTCCTTCCTCAGTGTGTCCCTAGAATAGTAACCAGTCTGTCCCTAATGTCCCTACTCCTTCCTCAGTGTGTCCCTTGAAAAGTAACCAGTGTGTCCCTAATGTTCATGGTCCTTCCTCAATGTGTCCCTAGAATAGTAACCAGTCTGTCCCCAGTGTGTCACTAATGTTCCTAGTCCTTCCTCAGTGTGTACCTAGAATAGTAACCAGTGTGTCACTAATGTTCCTAGTCCTTCCCCTGTGTGTCCTTAGAAAAGTAACCAGTGTGTCCCTAATGTTCCTGGTCCTTCCTTAGTGTATCCCCAGTGTGTCCCTAATGTTCCTGGTCCCTCCTCAGTGTGTCCATAGAATAGTAACCAGTCTGTCCCCAGTATGTCCTTAATTTTCATGGTCCTTTCTCAGTGAGCCCCAAGATTAACCAGTCTGTTAACAGTGTGTCCCTAATGTTCCTGGTCCTTCCTAAGTGTGTCCCTAGAATAGTAAACAGACTGTCCCCAGTTTATCCCTAATGTTTACGGTCCTTCCTCAGTAGTGTGTCCCTAGAATGGTAACCCGTCTGTCCCCAGTATGTCCCTAATATTCCTGGTCCTTCCTCAGTGTATCCCCATTGTGTCCCTAATGTTTTTGGTCCTTCCTCACTGTGTCCATAGAATAGTAACCAGTGTGCCCCTAATGTTCCTGGTCTTTTCTCATTGTGTCCCTAGAATAGTAACCAGTGTGTCCCTAATGTTCATGGTCCTTCCTCAGTGTGTCTCTAATGTTCCTGGTCTTTCTCAGTGTGTCCCTAGTATAGTAACCAGTCTGTCCCCAGTGTGTCCCTAATGTTCCTGGTCCTTCCTCAGTGTGTCCCTAATGTTCCTGGTCTTTCTCAGTGTTTCCCTAATATAGTAACCAGTCTGTCCCCAATGTTCCTTGTGCTTCCTCAGTGTGTCCCTAATGTTCCTGGTCCTTCCTCAGTGTATCCCCATTGTGTCCCTAATGTTTTTGGTCCTTCCTCACTGTGTCCATAGAATAGTAACCAGTGTGCCCCTAATGTTCCTGGTCTTTTCTCATTGTGTCCCTAGAATAGTAACCAGTGTGTCCCTAATGTTCATGGTCCTTCCTCAGTGTGTCTCTATTGTTCCTGGTCCTTCTCAGTGTGTCCCTAGTATAGTAACCAGTCTGTCCCCAGTGTGTCCCTAATGTTCCTGGACCTTCCTCAATGTGTCCCTAATGTTCCTGGTCTTTCTCAGTGTTTCCCTAATATAGTAACCAGTCTGTCCCCAATGTTCCTTGTGCTTCCTCAGTGTGTCTCTAATGTTCCTGGTCTTTCTCAGTGTGTCCCTAGTATAGTAACCAGTCTGTCCATAGTGTGTCCCTAATCTTCATGGTCCTTCCTCAGTGTCTCTAATGTTCCTGGTCCTCCTCAGTGTGTCCCTAGAATAGTAATCAGTGTGTCCCTAATGTTCCTGGTCCTTCCTCAGTATGTCCCTAGAATAGTAACCAGTCTGTCCCCAATGTTCCTTGTGCTTCCTCAGTGTGTCCCTAATGTTCCTGGTCTTTCTCAGTGTGTCCCTAGTATAGTAACCAGTCTGTCCATAGTGTGTCCCTAATCTTCATGGTCCTTCCTCAGTGTCTCTAATGTTTCTGGTCCTTCCTCAGTGTGTCCCTACAATAGTAACCAGTGTGTCCCCTAATGTTCCTGGTCCTTCCTCAGTGTATTCCCAGTGTTTCCCTAATGTTCTTGGTCCTTCCTCAGTGTGTCCATAGAATAATAACTAGTCTGTCCCCAGTGTGTCCCTAATGTTCCTGGTCCTTCATCAGTGTGTCCCTAATGTTCCAGGTCTTCCTCAGTGTGTCCCTAGAATAGTAACTAGTCTGTCCCCAGTGTGTCCCAAATGTTCCTGGTCTTCCTCAGTGTGTCCCTAGAATAGTAACTAGTCTGTCCCCAGTGTGTCCCTAATATTCCTGGTCTTCCTAAGGGTGTCTGTAGAATACTAATCCATGTGTACCCAGAGTGTCACTAATATTCTTGGTCCTTCCTCAGTGTGTCCCTAGAATACTAATCCATGTGTACCCAGAGTGTCACTAATATTCTTGGTCCTTCCTCGGTGTGTCCCTAGAATAGTAACCAGTGTGCCCCTAATGTTCCTGGTCTTTTCTCATTGTGTCCCTAGAATAGTAACCAGTGTATCCCTAATGTTCATGGTCCTTCCTCAGTGTGTCCCTAGAATAGTAACCAGTGTGTCCCTAATATTCTTGGTCCTTCCTCAGTGTGTCCCAAGAATAGTAACCAGTCTGTCCCCAGTGTGTCCCTAATGTTTCTGGTCCTTCCTCAGTGTGTCCCTACAATAGTAACCAGTGTGTCCCTAATGTTCCTGGCCCTTCCTCAGAGTGTCCCTAGAATAGTAACCAGTGTGTCCCTAATGTACCTGGTCATTCCTCAGTGTATTCCCAGTGTTTCACTAATGTTCTTGGTCCTTCATCAGTGTGTCCAAAGAATAGTAACCAGTCTGTCCCCAGTGTGTCCCTAATGTTCCTGGTCCTTCATCAGTGTGTCCCTAATGTTCCAGGTCTTCCTCAGTGTTTTCCTAGAATAGTAACTAGTCTGTCCCCAGTGTGTCCCTAATGTTCCTGGTCTTCTTCAGTGTGTCCCTAGAATAGTAACTAGTCTGTCCCCAGTGTGTCCCTAATGTTCCTGGTCCTTCCTTAGTGTGTTCCTAGAATAGTAAACAGTCTGTCCCCAGTGTATCCCTAATGTTCACGGTCCTTCCTCAGTAGTGTGTCCCTAGAATAGTAACCCGTCTGTCCCCAGTATGTCCCTAATGTTCCTGGTCCTTCCTCAGTGTATCCCCAGTGTGTCCCTAATGTTTTTGGTCCTTCCTCACTGTGTCCATAGAATTTAATAGGCCCTTAATTTTCATGGTCCTTTCTCAGTGAGTGTTACGGTTGCCTCCAGGCTGGCTGGAAGTTGGACCGTAGAAAAGGATGCTCCTAGCGCTCACCAAAGGAGCAGCAGCACCGTAGACATTATAACTACTGCGTAGCCACCATACGTAATGCAGACTCTACGAACCACCGCTGCTGGGCTGGTATATCGCCGTCTGCTCTGCGCCCTGGACCTACGACCAGGCTCCAGTAGGTGAACCTCTTCCTTCTTTAGAGCGAAGCAGGATCAGGAACAAGAGCTCTTACAGGAGCTCAGTAGCTAAGGGAGTATGAAGAGCATAGCAATCCCTGTAGTGATTATAGCGGTCCCCTACAAACATGAGTCAAAGCTACAAGTTAGAGGGTTAGAATAGGTCTGATGTGCTGGAACACAGCCTGCTTTTTATTGAGGTTACATGCAAACAGGACACTCTCAGGGGAGGCATAAAATCCCCAATCACACATTTTGATACATTTAGATAGAGACAACGCCCTTTTACAGGCCACAACATTACTTCAGCAGATAACATTACACGCAATAAAACAATGCAGTCCACCTTATCACTAGTAGTCTGATTAGACAATGGGAATGTTTTATCACTAAACTTAATTAGAGCTGATCCCAGCAAACTTGTATTTAGAATTGAACAAAATTAACTCTTAATGGCACACAATGAAAACCAATGCCTTTGCAATAGTGCTTCCCCTCTGTGGAACACTCTGCCTGTGTGGCACTTGGTTCAGCAAGCCCTATCCACTGAACCAAGTGGGAGAAAGCCAGGGACAAGTCATTTCACAGGTCTGGGGACATAGTCTTAAAGGGGCATTGTTCACCAAAGTCACAATATGTCCCCAGACAGTTCTTAAAGGGCCATACACACCCAATAAAAGTTAATATGTTTTCAGGGGCACAATCTTCCAGGGGCCATAGTCATGAGGAAGGAGGCTGGCAAATAGGCTTCTCCACGATCCATGGAAGCAGGGCAATTTTTCATTTAAAGGTCCAGTTACAAATAGCAGTTTGTAACATATCTCCCCTTTTGGAGGGAGACTAACCAGGCACCTGACCTTCTGTCGGTCAGTGCCTAAGTTAGTCTCGCAACCCACCCACAAATAAACATTAGCAGCAAAGTAGCTCCCCCACAATACGTAGTACTGGCCTGTAGGTTCCAGGTTGTAGGATGAAAGTGTAGCATCCTCGGCCTTCCTGGCGCAGCTGGGAAAATAGCTGATGGTACTTGGGGGGCAGAGGCCAGCGGCACTCTGCCCTGGTGCCAGCGCTTCTGCTGGGGTGAGGGGTTTGCAGGACAGTCCTGTAACAAGCGGGTCTGTAGGGCAGAGGCCAGCAGCGCTCTGTCCTGATGCCAGCTCTTCTGCTGGGGGAATTGGGGCATAGTCCTGCCCGGTGGCAAAGGGAACGTGGGGGTCAGTGGGGGTTAACATCTCCACTGTTAACCCTGGGCCCAAGTTAGGAGTTAGCTGGGGAGTGGAAGATTAGCTTACCTCCTCCTGATACTCCGGCGGCCGTTGGGAAGGGAGGTCGATGCTCTCCGCTTCCTGTGGAACATGCTGCGGCTGGGGAGAGAGACATGTTGTCTCCTCTCCCTGGAAGGCACACTCCGGCTGGGGAGGGAGGTCGATGCTCTCCCCTCCCTGTAGCTGGGTCTGTCGCTGGGGATCTGGGCCGCCTGCCCAGCATCCCTGTAGGGCCGGTAGAGAGACTGCGGTCCCATCTCCACCTGCCTGCTGGGGGTCCTCCCAGGACCAGTCTATGAGGCCTGCTGCATCGGGTATCTCTGGTTGGGGTTGGGGAAGGAGACCGGTTGTCTCTTCCCTCTGCACGGTATACTGCCGCTGGGGAGGGAGGTCGCTGCTCTCCTCTCCCTGTGGAACATGCTGCGGCTGGGGAGAGAGACCAGGTGTCCATACCCTCAAACTCCACAGTTGGCGCTCAAAGGCTCGTGCCGCTTCGTTCTCCGTATCCAATTCCCGGATGATGCGACTGACTACCTCCTGCGCTGGGTCTGGACCATATCGGACTAGCCGCCTCTTTAACTCTGGAACGAAATCCGCGCCCTCATAGCGATGGATCCGGTTGAGGTGCTCTTCACAGGGTTCTGACCAGTATCTTGTCAGCTCCATGCTGCTGTAGGTAGGGACGCTGCGCAGTGGCTAGCGTTGCCCTCAATAACTCTCCTACGATACCAGTGCTGTTGGGGTGCTGCTCCTTGCGCTAGGACGCCATCCCACCGCTGCCGCCAAATGTTACGGTTGCCTCCAGGCTGGCTGGAAGTTGGACCGTAGAAAAAGGATGCTCCTAGCGCTCACCAAAGGAGCAGCAGCACCGTAGACACTATAACTGGTGTGTAGTCACCATACGTAATGCAGACTCTACGAACCACCGCTGCTGGGCTGGTATCTCGCCATCTGCTCTGCGCCCTGGACCTACGACCAGGCTCCAGTAGGTGAACCTCTTCCTTCTCTAGAGCGAAGCAGGATCAGGAACAAGAGCTCTTACAGGAGCTCAGTAGCTAAGGGAGTATATAGAGCATAGCAATCCCTGTAGTGATTACAGCTGTCCCCTACAAACATGAGTCAAAGCTGCAAGTTAGAGGGTCAGAATAGGTCTCATGTGCTGGAACACAGCCTGCTTTTTATTGAGGTTACATGCAAACAGGACACTCTCAGGGGGAGGCATAAAATCCCCAATCACACATTTTGATACATTTAGATAGAGACAACGCCCTTTTACAGGCCACAACATTACTTCAGCAGATAACATTACACACAATAAAACAATGCAGTCCACCTTATCACTAGTAGTCTGATTAGACAATGGGAATGTTTTATCACTAAACTTAATTAGAGCTGATCCCAGCAAACTTGTATTTAGAATTGAACAAAAATAACTCTTAATGGCACACAATGAAAACCAATGCCTTTGCAATAGTGCTTCCCCTCTGTGGAACACTCTGCCTGTGTGGCACTTGGTTCAGCAAGCCCTATCCACTGAACCAAGTGGGAGAAAGCCAGGGACAAGTCATTTCACAGGTCTGGGGACATAGTCTTAAAGGGGCATTGTTCACCAAAGTCACAATATGTCCCCAGACGGTTCTTAAAGGGCCATACTGTCAGGTTACCAATCCATACAGGTTTTATTGCCACATACTGTGCCTTTAACATCATTCACACCTGTTCTCCACCCTTTATAAGCTCCACCTTGCCTGCCTATCCTTGCTTAGTATTGTAGTTCTACACCTTCACAGAACTTGCCAAGCCGTTACCTACTGCCTTAATATCTACAGGACCTCCAAAGCAAATATTCAACTTCTTATCTTACTCGCTCCTGAACTGTAAATATATATAATCTAAAACTTGTTACCAAGGATTTCTTCTATTTCCAGCTAAACTAAAGTACCTCCGATACTGCTGCATTAAGCTCTCTTACAGCTCCGGCCGTTCTGGATAATACCACCCACTCCAGCCACACTGGAAGGATTGCGGTGACGTCACACGCCAGCTGCGCAACCTGACTCAGACGCCATTCTCCGCTGCTCAGAGCACTCGCAGTCCCACGCCACAGCACCCACAGAAACTACCGGGCGATATCGTGTCTTTGATCGTGACAGATCGTGACAGAATACTAAGCCATACACTACTGAAAAAAAAATGGACCCAGCTGGAGTTAATGCACACATGCAGACCCTTACTCACAGGGTAGACATGTTAACTGAGGCCCTTAATACCCTTAAGGTTGAAAATGACAACATGAAAACATACATTAGGGATGTGATAGATAAAAGAGTTCCTATTTCTGAGCCTCAGGTTAGTCCCCCAGAAAAATTCCTGGGTGACAGATCCCAGTACAGGGATTTTAAAAATGCCTGCTTCTTAATGTTTTCTCTGAGACCCCATACATACCCTAATGATAGAGCAAGAGTGCTCACTGTAATTTCATACCTCAGGGGTGAGCCCCGTACCTGGGCCAACACT
Organism: Bombina bombina; assembly: GCF_027579735.1. Lineage (NCBI taxonomy): Eukaryota > Metazoa > Chordata > Amphibia > Anura > Bombinatoridae > Bombina > Bombina bombina. The sequence continues at coordinate 95,907 of NW_026510961.1, forward strand.
TATTTTGAAAGCAATGACGACATACTAAATTCCCTTGAAAAAATTTTCTCAGCAATGGGTCAACTGTACGAAGACCCATATAAACAAATCACGGCTGAGAATGCTATGAGATCATTAAGGCAAAAAAAGAGAGTAGTTGAGGACTACATTGCCGACTTTAAAATGTGGGCAAAGGATACAATGTGGAACAACATTGCTTTGAGAAATCAATTTAGATTAGGCCTATCAGATGGCATTAAAGATGAACTCTCAAGATCAGAATTACCTCCTACCCTGGAGGAACTTATGACTCTCTGTATAACAATAGACAGACGTCTCAGAGAGAGACAGCAGGAGAGATCCTACCATGAGCCCATTCCAAAGAAACCTCAAATAGCTCATAGCTCAAAGTCCTCTCCTGAACCAATGGACATCGGATTTGTACGCGGACCCCTTAGCCCTGAGGAAAAGGTCAGGAGACGCACAAACAATCTGTGCCTATACTGCGCATCAGAAAATCATACAGTTAGAGACTGTCCAACCCTGCAGAAGCAAACTAAGGGTAAGACTGATAATGATGCCTATTGCTGTTCTACTCAGGTGTCTCCTACATCATACTTACACTTGTCTCTTATTTTACAGTGGGACCAACAGCGGGTCAACGCTACCGCAATACTTGACTCAGGAGCCACGGCTTCTTATATTGATATTGCATTCACTACCCTAAATAAAATCCCACTGGTAAAAAAAAAGTCTCCTGTTTTCTTAAGAGGTATTGATGGGAAAAACATTGCTACAGGGCCTGTAGAATACCAAACTATTCCTATTCTTCTAGTCACTACTGATCACCACAGAGAATACATAACATTCAACGTTACCTCCTCTCCCATATCACCCCTTGTATTGGGTATAAATTGGCTCAAAACACATAATCCTGCTATTAACTGGTCCAATTTATCTCTTACTTTCAACTCCAATTTCTGCCTTAACACTTGTTTCCCATCACCTATCTTACACACCTCTGAAAAAATCTTAGAAGTTGAAATACCAGAGGTATACCAAGATTTCTCTGACGTTTTCAGCAAATCTGAAGCAGAACACCTACCCCCTCATAGAAAGTACGATTGTCCCATTGACATATTACCCGGCTCAGATATCCCCTCTGGGCATATCTTCCCCCTCTCCAAGCCAGAACTCATACATTTAAAATCGTATTTAGATGAAAACCTTAAGAAAGGTTTTATACGGCCTTCCACTTCTCCTGCGAGTGCTGGGATCTTCTTTGTTAAAAACAAAGATGGGTCCCTTAGACCTATAGTTGACTACAGACAGCTTAATAAAATAACGATAAAAAATCGTTATCCTCTGCCGCTCATTCCGGAAATCATTGAAAGACTCGAAGGGGCTAAATACTTTACCAAGTTAGATCTAAGGGGTGCTTACAACCTCGTCCGCATAAGATCTGGCGACGAGTGGCTAACTGCGTTTAGAACCCGCTACGGGTTGTTCGAATACGTTGTGATGCCTTTCGGGTTGTGCAACGCCCCAGCAACTTTTCAGCACTTGATAAATGACATTTTTAGAGATATTTTGGATGTCTTCACTGTCATTTATCTTGATGACATATTGATTTACTCAAAAACATACGAAGAGCATGTCCAACACGTTCAACAGGTGCTGTCCAGGCTTAGAGGTAACCATCTGTACGCTAAAGCTGAAAAATGTCTCTTTAATTCACCATCCATTACCTTTTTGGGGTACGAAATAACTTCTTCAGGCATTAGCATGGAAACAAAAAAGGTAGATGCTATCCTTAACTGGCCTGTACCAAAAACCAGACGCCAAGTACAATCCTTCATGGGCTTTGCGAATTTCTATCGCAAGTTTATTAAGAACTTTTCTAAATTAGCCTTACCTCTAACCACTCTCACCAAAGTTAACAAACCTTTCAAGTGGAATGCGCAGGCTCAAGAAGCTTTTGATTTGTTCAAACACAAATTCACTTCAGCTCCCATTCTACGTTTTCCCGATCCTAAACTCCAGTATGTACTTGAGGTAGATGCCTCTAACTTCGCCATTGGAGCGGTGCTCTCACAGAGGGAAGAACTTTTAAAGCCATTACATCCAGTTGCCTTCTTTTCTAAGACTTTAAATTCCGCAGAACAAAACTACCCAATCGGTGACAAGGAATTACTGGCAATAAAATATTCCCTTGAACACTGGCGTCATTTACTAGAAGGGGTTACTATCCCCACATTAATCTATACTGACCACCGAAACTTGCAATATCTGAAATCCACCCGTACCCTTTCAGCAAGACAGGTCAGATGGAATATCTTCTTCTCACGTTTTAATTTTCTCATTACTTACCGTCCCTCTGGAAAAAACCTCAAAGCAGATGCTCTTTCTAGGATTACTTCCAACACTGTTACCCCACTAACAGAAACATCTATTATCCCAACAGAAAACTTCCTATTATTTACACTACAGTCAGAACCTATGGTTCTAAATGAACAATTAAGAGATTTGTCCAAACCTCTTCACCAATTACATTTAAAACCAAATGGCTGCTATTATCACAACTCACGACTGTACATTCCACCATCCTTAAGACAGACACTACTCCATATGGTACATGATTCTTCTTTGGCGGGACATCCAGGAATTCATAAAACGCAGGAATTAGTCTGCAGAAACCATTGGTGGCCCCGCATGACTAAGGATATTAGTGATTACATTTTATCCTGTTCAGTATGTACTACCTCAAAAAGAAGCAAACATGCTCCCTATGGACTCCTACTTCCACTACCCACTCCAAAAACCCCTTGGTCGCAGATTGCCCTTGATTTTATTGTTGACCTTCCGTTATCGGCAAAGTACAATACTATAATGGTTGTAGTGGATCACTTTACAAAAATGTGCCATTTCATTCCTTATACGAAATTGCCTACCGCCTTGGAAACCATACAACTCCTCATGAAACATGTTATTAAACATCATGGACTCCCTGACTCCATAATTAGCGATCGGGGAACCCAATTCTCAAGTAAACTTTGGCATCAATTTTGTAAAACTTTCTCTGTTGACAGGAAACTCACCACCGCTTATCACCCTCAAGGAAATGGACAAACAGAAAGGTGTAATCAGTGGCTTGAGCAGTTTCTAAGGTCTTTCTGTTCTCGTCAACAGCATCTCTGGTCCGAATTTTTACCGTATGCTGAATTTTCGTATAACAATACTCATTCCACTATCAAGCAGACACCTTTCTTCGCTAACTATGGCTTTCATCCCCGTTTTCAGTTGCTCCCTACTTCCGATACACTCTCGCCCAGCATCTCTGAATTCTCTGAGAACATAACTTCCAACTTCAAAAGCATTGAGGCTGCTATCCTCAGAGCAAAAGAAATATACAAAAGGTATTACGACCGTCATCGTTTACCCCCACCTGTTTATAGACTTGGTGACTTAGTCTGGCTCTCTACAAGACATCTCTCCCTGAATCTGCCTTGCAGAAAACTTTCACCTCTCTTTGTTGGACCCTACCCTATTGAAAGGGTCATCAATGCCAATGCTGTCCGACTCACATTACCATCATCTCTAAAGATCCATCCAACCTTCCACGTCTCCCTCCTCAAACCTTATAGAGACGTCAGAGGCTCTTCTGATCTTCCTCCTATTCCTCAGGTTACTGTGGATCCAAACGTGGAGTATGAAGTTCGTTCCATTCTGGACTCCCGTCGTCGTCGTGAACGCCTGGAATATTTAATTGCCTGGAAAGGGTACTCCTCCGATGAGGACTCTTGGGAACCTGCTTGTAATATCTCAGCAGCTCGTCTGATAACTCGCTTCCATCAACAGAATCCTGATCGTCCTGGACCTTGAGCACCCGGAGTTGCTCCTTGAGAGGGGGGTCCTGTCAGGTTACCAATCCATACAGGTTTTATTGCCACATACTGTGCCTTTAACATCATTCACACCTGTTCTCCACCCTTTATAAGCTCCACCTTGCCTGCCTATCCTTGCTTAGTATTGTAGTTCTACACCTTCACAGAACTTGCCAAGCCGTTACCTACTGCCTTAATATCTACAGGACCTCCAAAGCAAATATTCAACTTCTTATCTTACTCGCTCCTGAACTGTAAATATATATCATCTAAAACTTGTTACCAAGGATTTCTTCTATTTCCAGCTAAACTAAAGTACCTCCGATACTGCTGCATTAAGCTCTCTTACAGCTCCGGCCGTTCTGGATAATACCACCCACTCCAGCCACACTGGAAGGATTGCGGTGACGTCACACGCCAGCTGCGCAACCTGACTCAGACGCCATTCTCCGCTGCTCAGAGCACTCGCAGTCCCACGCCACAGCACCCACAGAAACTACCGGGCGATATCGTGTCTTTGATCGTGACAGATCGTGACACATACACACCCAATAAAAGTTAATATGTTTTCAGGGGCACAATCTTCCAGGGGCCATAGTCATGAGGAAGGAGGCTGGCAAATAGGCTTCTCCACGATCCATGGAAGCAGGGCAATTTTTCATTTAAAGGTCCAGTTACAAATAGCAGTTTGTAACAGTGAGCCCCTAGAATAGTAACCAGTCTGTCAACAGTGTATCCCTAATGTTCCTGGTCCTTCCTCAGTGTATCCCCAGTGTGTCCCTAATGTTTTTGGTCCTTCCTCACCATGTCCATAGAATAGTAACCAGTGTGCCCCTAATGTTCCTGGTCTTTTCTCATTGTGTCCCTAGAATAGTAACCAGTGTGTCCCTAATGTTCATGGTCCTTCCTCAGTGTGTCTCTAATGTTCCTGGTCCTTCTCAGTGTGTCCCTAGTAGAGTAACCAGTCTGTCCCCAGTGTGTCCCTAATGTTCCTGGTCCTTCCTCAGTGTTACGGTTACCCTTAGTCTCGCTGAGAGATGGACCGCTTAGTAGCCTGGATTCCTATTGCTGAAGAGGGAAGAAGCTGCTTTCCATAGTATTCTATATGAGTCTCGCAAATGTAGAATAATCCCCCTAGCTGTAGTACAGCTAGGATACCCTTCTGCCCACAAAAACGAGTCAACGCTGCGATTGAGGGTCAACCAAGAACTCAGGACTGGGATGCCCAGCCTGCTTTTTATTGAGGTTACATGCACACAGGACACTCCCAGGGGGGAAGCATAAAATCCCCCATCACACATTTGGTACATTTAGATAGAGAGACAACGCCCTTTGACAGGCCACAATAGAATTTCATTACTTCAGCAGATAACAAGTTACACACAAGAAAACAATGCAGTCCATTTTATCAACTAGCAGTCTGACTCCGGAGGTGATTAGACAATGGGAATGTTTATCACTAAACTTAATTAGAGCTGATGCCAGCAAACTTGTATTTAGAAAATAGCTTCTTAAAGCTGAACAAAGTTAACTCTTTCAGTTCTGACCGAAGGGTCTGTCACATAGCACTTAACGGTACACAATGAAAACTAATGCTTCTGTAACACTCAGTGTGTCCCTAATGTTCCTGGTCTTTCTCAGTGTTTCCCTAGTATAGTAACCAGTCTGTCCCCAATGTTCCTGGTGCTTCCTCAGTGTGTCCCTAATGTTCCTGGTCTTTCTCAGTGTGTCCCTAGTATAGTAACCAGTCTGTCCATAGTGTGTCCCTAATCTGCATGGTCCTTCCTCAGTGTGTCTCTAATGTTCCTGGTCTTCCTCAGTGTGTCCCTAGAATAGTAATCAATGTGTCCCTAATGTTCCTGGTCCTTCCTCAGTGTATTCCCAGTGTGTCCCTAATGTTTTTGGTCCTTCGTCACTGTGTCCATGGAATAGTAACCAGTGTGCCCCTAATGTTCCTGGTCTTTTCTCATTGTGTCCCTAGAATAGTAACTAGTGTGTCCCTAATGTTCATGGTCCTTCCTCAGTGTGTCTCTAATGTTCCTGGTCCTTCTCAGTGTGTCCCTAGTATAGTAACCAGTCTGTCCACAGTGTGTCCCTAATGTTCCTGGTCCTTCCTCAGTGTGTCCCTAATGTTCCTGGTCTTTCTCAGTGTTTCCCTAGTATAGTAACCAGTCTGTCCTCAATGTTCCTGGTCTTCCTCAGTGTGTCCCTAGTATAGTAACCAGTCTGTCCATAGTGTGTCCCTAATCTTCATGGTCCTTCCTCAGTGTGTCTCTAATGTTCCTGGTCTTCCTCAGTGTGTTCCTAGAATAGTAATCAGTGTGTCCCTAATATTCTTGGTCCTTCCTCAGTATGTCCCTAGAATAGTAACCAGTCCGTCCAAAAGTGTGTCCCTAATGTTTCTGGTCTTTCCTCAGTGTGTCCCTACAATAGTAACCAGTGTGTCCCCTAATGTTCCTGGTCCTTCCTCAGTGTATTCCCAGTGTTTCCCTAATGTTCTTGGTCCTTCCTCAGTGTGTCCATAGAATAATAACCAGTCTGTCCCCAGTGTGTCCCTAATGTTCCTGGTCCTTCATCAGTGTGTCCCTAATGTTCCAGGTCTTCCTCAGTGTGTCCCTAGAATAGTAACTAGTCTGTCCCCAGTGTGTCCCAAATGTTCCTGGTCTTCCTCAGTGTGTCCCTAGAATAGTAACTAGTCTGTCCCCAGTGTGTCCCTAATATTCCTGGTCTTCCTAAGGGTGTCTCTAGAATACTAATCCATGTGTACCCAGAGTGTCACTAATATTCTTTGTCCTTCCTCAGTGTGTCCCAAGAATAGTAACCAGTCCGTCCCCAGTGTGTCCCTAATGTTTCTGGTCCTTCCTCAGTGTGTCCCTACAATAGTAACCAGTGTGTCCCTAATGTTCCTGGCCCTTCCTCAGAGTGTCCCTAGAATAGTAACCAGTGTGTCCCTAATGTACCTGGTCCTTCCTCAGTGTTTTCCCAGTGTTTCACTAATGTTCTTGGTCCTTCCTCAGTGTGTCCAAAGAATAGTAACCAGTCTGTCCCCAGTGTGTCCCTAATGTTCCTCGTCCTTCATCAGTGTGTCCTTAATGTTCCAGGTCTTCCTCAGTGTTTTCCTAGAATAGTAACTAGTCTGTCCCCAGTGTGTCCCTAATGTTCCTGGTCTTCCTCAGTGTGTCCCTAGAACAGTAACTAGTCTGTCCCCAGTGTGTCCCTAATGTTCCTGGTCCTTCCTCAGTGTGTCCCTAATATTCCTGGTCTTCCTTAGGGTGTCCCTAGAATACTAACCCATGTGTCCCCAGAGTGTCACTAATATTCTTGATCAGTTTGTCCCTAGAATAGTAACCAGTGTGCCCCTAATGTTCCTGGTCCTTTCTCATTGTGTCCCTAGAATAGAAACCAGTGTGTCTTTAATGTTTATGGTCCTTCCTCAATGTGTCTCTAGAAAAGTAACCAGTCTTTCCTCAGTGTGATCTTAATGTTCATGGGCCTTCCTCAGTGTGTCCCTAGAATAGTAACTAGTCTGTCCCCATTGTGTCCCTAATATTCCTGGTCTTCCTCAGTGTGTCTCTAGAATACTAATCCATGTGTCCTCAGAGTGTCACTAATATTCTTGGTCCTTCCTCACTGTGTCCCTAGAATAGTAACCAGTGTGCCCCTAATGTTCCTGGTCTTTTCTCATTGTGTCCCTAGAATAGTAACCAGTGTGTCCCTAATGTTCATGGTCCTTCCTCAGTGTGTCTCTAGAATAGTAACCAGTCTGTCCCCAGTGTGACCTTAATGTTCCTGGTCCTTTCTCAGTGTGTCCCTAATAATCCTGGTCTTCCTCAGGGTGTCTCTAGAATACTAATCCATGTGTCCCCAGAGTGTCACTAATATTCTTGGTCCTTCCTCAGTGTGTCCCTAGAATAGTAACCAGTGTGCCCCTAATGTTCCTGGTACTTCCTCATTTTGTCCTTAGAATAGTAACCAGTGTGCCCCTAATGTTTCTGGTCCTTCCTCATTGTGTCCCTAGAATAGTAACCAGTGTGTCCCTAATGTTCCTGATCCTTCCTCAATGTGTCCCCAGAATAGAAACCAGTCAGTCCCCAGTGTGTCCCTAATGTTCCCGATCCTTCCTCATTTTTGTCCCTAGAATAGTAACTAGTCTGTCCCCAGTGTGTCCCTAATGTTGCCGATCCTTCCTCAGTGTGTCCCTAGAATAGTAACCAGTCTGTCCTTAGTGTTTCCATAGAATAGTAATCAGTCTGTCCCCAGTGTGTCCCTAGAATAGTAATCAGTCTGTCCCCAGTGTTTCCCTAGAATAGTAATCAGTCTGTCCCCAGTGTTTCCCTAGAATAGTAATCAGTCTGTCCCCAGTGTGTCCCTAGAATAGTAATCAGTCTGTCCCCAGTGTGTCCCTAGAATAGTAACCAGTCTGTCCCTAGAATATTAATCAGTCTGTCCCCAGTGTGTCCCTAGAATAGTAACCAGTCTGTCCCCAGTGTGTCCCTAGAATAGTAATCAGTCTGTCCCCAGTGTGTCCCTAGAATAGTAACCAGTCTGTCCCCAGTGTGTCCCTAGAATAGTAACCAGTCTGTCCCCAGTGTGTCCCTAGAATAGTAATCAGTCTGTCCCCAGTGTGTCCCTAGAATAGTAATCAGTCTGTCCCCAGTGTTTCCCTAGAATAGTAATCAGTCTGTCCCCAGTGTTTCCCTAGAATAGTAATCAGTGTGTCCCTAGAATATTAACCAGTCTGTCCCCAGTGTGTCCTTAGAATAGTAACCAGTCTGTCCCCAGTGTGTCCCTAGAATAGTAATCAGTCTGTCCCCAGTGTTTCCCTAGAATAGTAATCAGTCTGTCCCCAGTGTTTCCCTAGAATAGTAATCAGTCTGTCCCCAGTGTTTCCCTAGAATAGTAATCAGTCTGTCCCCAGTGTTTCCCTAGAATAGTAATCAGTCTGTCCCCAGTGTGTCCCTAGAATAGTAATCAGTCTGTCCCCAGTGTTTCCCTAGAATAGTAACCAGTCTGTCACCAGTGTGTCCCTAGAATAGTAACAAGTCTGTCGCCAGTGTTTCCCTAGAATAGTAACCAGTCTGTCCCCAGTGTTTCCCTAGAATAGTAACCAGTCAGTCCCCAGTGTGTCCCTAGAATAGTAACCAGTCTGTCCCCAGTGTGTCCCTAGAATAGAAATCAGTCTGTCCCCAGTGTTTCCCTAGAATAGTAGCCAGTCTGTCCCCAGTGTTACCCTAGAATAGTAATCGGTCTGACCCCAGTGTGTCCCTAGAATAGTAATCGGTCTGACCCCAGTGTGCCCCTAGAATAGTAGCCAGTCTGTCCCCAGTGTGTCCCTAGAATAGTAACCAGTCTGTCCCCAGTGTGTCCCTAGAATAGTAAACAGTCTGTCACCAGTGTTTCCCTAGAATAGTAACCAGTCTGTTCCCAGTGCTTCCCTAGAATAGTAACCAGTCTGTCCCTAGTGTGTCCCTAGAATAGTAACCAGTCTGTCCCCAGTGTGTCCCTAGAATAGTAATCAGTCTGTCCCCAGTGTTTCCCTAGAATAGTAATCAGTCTGTCCCCAGTGTTTCCCTAGAATAGTAACCAGTCTGTCCCCAGTGTGTCCCTAGAATAGTAACCAGTCTGTCCCCAGTGTGTCCCTAGAATAGTAACCAGTCTGTCCCCAGTGTGTCCCTAGAATAGTAACCAGTCTGTCCCCAGTGTTTCCCTAGAATAGTAACTAGTCTGTCCCCAGTGTTTCCCTAGAATAGTAACCAGTCTGTCCCTAGTGTGTCCCTAGAATAGTAACCAGTCTGTCCCCAGTGTTTCCCTAGAATAGTAATGTCTGTCCCCAGAGTTTCCCTAGAATAGTAACCAGTCTGTCCCCAGTGTGTCCCTAGAATAGTAACCAGTCTGTCCCCAGTGTGTCCCTAGAATAGTAATCAGTCTGTCCCCAGTGTGTCCCTAGAATAGTAATCAGTCTGTCCCCAGTGTGTCCCTAGAATAGTAACCAGTCTGTCCCCAGTGTTTCCCTAGAATAATAACTAGTCTGTCCCCAGTGTTTCCCTAGAATAGTAACCAGTCTGTCCCTAGTGTGTCCCTAGAATAGTAACCAGTCTGTCCCCAGTGTTTCCCTAGAATAGTAATGTCTGTCCCCAGAGTTTCCCTAGAATAGTAACCAGTCTGTCCCTAGTGTTTCCCTAGAATAGTAATCAGTCTGTCCCCAGTGTGTCCCTAGAATAGTAATCAGTCTGTCCCCAGTGTTTCCCTAGAATAGTAATCAGTCTGTCCCCAGTGTGTCCCTAGAATAGTAACCAGTCTGTCCCCAGTGTTTCCCTAGAATAGTAATCAGTCTGTCCCCATTGTTTCCCTAGAATAGTAATGTCTGTCCCCAGTGTTTCCCTAGAATAGTAACCAGTCTGTCCCCAGTGTGTCCCTAGAATAGTAACCAGTCTGACCCAAGTGTGTCCCTAGAATAGTAACCAGTCTGTCCCCAGTGTGTCCCTAGAATAGTAATCAGTCTGTCCCCAGTGTTTCCCTAAAATAGTAATCAGTCTGTCCCCAGTGTTTCCCTAGAATAGTAATCAGTCTGTCCCCAGTGTGTCCCTAGAATAGTAATCAGTCTGTCCCCAGTGTTTCCCTAGAATAGTAATCAGTCTGTCCCCAGTGTGTCCCTAGAATAAAAACCAGTCTGTCCCCAGTGTGTCCCTAGAATAGTAATCAGTCTGTCCCCAGTGTTTCCCTAGAATAGTAACTAGTCTGTCCCCAGTGTTTCCCTAGAATATTAACCAGTCTGTCCCCAGTGTGTCCCTAGAATAGTAACCAGTCTGTCCCCAGTGTGTCCCTAGAATAGTAACCAGTCTGTCACCAGTGTGTCCCTAGAATAGTAACCAGTCTGTCCCTAGTGTGTCCCTAGAATAGTAACCAGTCTGTCACCAGTGTGTCCCTAGAATAGTAACCAGTCTGTCCCTAGTGTGTCCCTAGAATAGTAACCAGTCTGTCCACGGTGTGTCCCTAGAATAGTAATCAGTCTGTCCCCAGTGTGTCCCTAGAATAGTAATCAGTCTGTCCCCAGTGTGTCCCTAGAAAAGTAATCAGTCTGTCCCCAGTGTTTCCCTAGAATAGTAATCAGTCTGTCCCCATTGTGTCCCTAGAATAGTAACCAGTGTGCCCCTAATGTTCCTGGTCCTTTCTCATTGTGTCCCTAGAATAGAAACCAGTGTGTCTTTAATGTTTATGGTCCTTCCTCAATGTGTCTCTAGAAAAGTAACCAGTCTTTCCTCAGTGTGATCTTAATGTTCATGGGCCTTCCTCAGTGTGTCCCTAGAATAGTAACTAGTCTGTCCCCATTGTGTCCCTAATATTCCTGGTCTTCCTCAGTGTGTCTCTAGAATACTAATCCATGTGTCCTCAGAGTGTCACTAATATTCTTGGTCCTTCCTCACTGTGTCCCTAGAATAGTAACCAGTGTGCCCCTAATGTTCCTGGTCTTTTCTCATTGTGTCCCTAGAATAGTAACCAGTGTGTCCCTAATGTTCATGGTCCTTCCTCAGTGTGTCTCTAGAATAGTAACCAGTCTGTCCCCAGTGTGACCTTAATGTTCCTGGTCCTTTCTCAGTGTGTCCCTAATAATCCTGGTCTTCCTCAGGGTGTCTCTAGAATACTAATCCATGTGTCCCCAGAGTGTCACTAATATTCTTGGTCCTTCCTCAGTGTGTCCCTAGAATAGTAACCAGTGTGCCCCTAATGTTCCTGGTACTTCCTCATTTTGTCCTTAGAATAGTAACCAGTGTGCCCCTAATGTTTCTGGTCCTTCCTCATTGTGTCCCTAGAATAGTAACCAGTGTGTCCCTAATGTTCCTGATCCTTCCTCAATGTGTCCCCAGAATAGAAACCAGTCAGTCCCCAGTGTGTCCCTAATGTTCCCGATCCTTCCTCATTTTTGTCCCTAGAATAGTAACTAGTCTGTCCCCAGTGTGTCCCTAATGTTGCCGATCCTTCCTCAGTGTGTCCCTAGAATAGTAACCAGTCTGTCCTTAGTGTTTCCATAGAATAGTAATCAGTCTGTCCCCAGTGTGTCCCTAGAATAATTATCAGTCTGTCCCCAGTGTTTCCCTAGAATAGTAATCAGTCTGTCCCCAGTGTTTCCCTAGAATAGTAATCAGTCTGTCCCCAGTGTGTCCCTAGAATAGTAATCATTCTGTCCCCAGTGTGTCCCTAGAATAGTAACCAGTCTGTCCCTAGAATATTAATCAGTCTGTCCCCAGTGTGTCCCTAGAATAGTAACCAGTCTGTCCCCAGTGTGTCCCTAGAATAGTAATCAGTCTGTCCCCAGTGTGTCCCTAGAATAGTAACCAGTCTGACCCCAGTGTGTCCCTAGAATAGTAACCAGTCTGTCCCCAGTGTGTCCCTAGAATAGTAATCAGTCTGTCCCCAGTGTGTCCCTAGAATAGTAATCAGTCTGTCCCCAGTGTTTCCCTAGAATAGTAATCAGTCTGTCCCCAGTGTTTCCCTAGAATAGTAATCAGTGTGTCCCTAGAATATTAACCAGTCTGTCCCCAGTGTGTCCCTAGAATAGTAACCAGTCTGTCCCCAGTGTGTCCCTAGAATAGTAATCAGTCTGTCCCCAGTGTTTCCCTAGAATAGTAACCAGTCTGTCCCCAGTGTTTCCCTAGAATAGTAATCAGTCTGTCCCCAGTGTTTCCCTAGAATAGTAATCAGTCTGTCCCCAGTGTTTCCCTAGAATAGTAATCAATCTGTCCCCATTGTGTCCCTAGAATAGTAATCAGTCTGTCCCCAGTGTTTCCCTAGAATAGTAACCAGTCTGTCACCAGTGTGTCCCTAGAATAGTAACAAGTCTGTCGCCAGTGTTTCCCTAGAATAGTAACCAGTCTGTCCCCAGTGTTTCCCTAGAATAGTAACCAGTCAGTCCCCAGTGTGTCCCTAGAATAGTAACCAGTCTGTCCCCAGTGTGTCCCTAGAATAGAAATCAGTCTGTCCCCAGTGTTTCCCTAGAATAGTAGCCAGTCTGTCCCCAGTGTTACCCTAGAATAGTAATCGGTCTGACCCCAGTGTGTCCCTAGAATAGTAATCGGTCTGACCCCAGTGTGCCCCTAGAATAGTAACCAGTCTGTCCCCAGTGTGTCCCTAGAATAGTAACCAGTCTGTCACCAGTGTGTCCCTAGAATAGTAAACAGTCTGTCACCAGTGTTTCCCTAGAATAGTAACCAGTCTGTTCCCAGTGCTTCCCTAGAATAGTAACCAGTCTGTCCCTAGTGTGTCCCTAGAATAGTAACCAGTCTGTCCCCAGTGTGTCCCTAGAATAGTAATCAGTCTGTCCCCAGTGTTTCCCTAGAATAGTAATCAGTCTGTCCCCAGTGTTTCCCTAGAATAGTAACCAGTCTGTCCCCAGTGTGTCCCTAGAATAGTAACCAGTCTGTCCCCAGTGTTTCCCTAGAATAGTAACCAGTCTGTCCCCAGTGTGTCCCTAGAATAGTAACCAGTCTGTCCCCAGTGTTTCCCTAGAATAGTAACTAGTCTGTCCCCAGTGTTTCCCTAGAATAGTAACCAGTCTGTCCCTAGTGTGTCCCTAGAATAGTAACCAGTCTGTCCCCAGTGTTTCCCTAGAATAGTAATGTCTGTCCCCAGAGTTTCCCTAGAATAGTAACCAGTCTGTCCCCAGTGTGTCCCTAGAATAGTAACCAGTCTGTCCCCAGTGTGTCCCTAGAATAGTAATCAGTCTGTCCCCAGTGTTTCCCTAGAATAGTAATCAGTCTGTCCCCAGTGTGTCCCTAGAATAGTAACCAGTCTGTCCCCAGTGTTTCCCTAGAATAATAACTAGTCTGTCCCCAGTGTGTCCCTAGAATAGTAACCAGTCTGTCCCTAGTGTGTCCCTAGAATAGTAACCAGTCTGTCCCCAGTGTTTCCCTAGAATAGTAATGTCTGTCCCCAGAGTTTCCCTAGAATAGTAACCAGTCTGTCCCTAGTGTTTCCCTAGAATAGTAATCAGTCTGTCCCCAGTGTGTCCCTAGAATAGTAATCAGTCTGTCCCCAGTGTTTCCCTAGAATAGTAATCAATCTGTCCCCAGTGTGTCCCTAGAATAGTAACCAGTCTGTCCCCAGTGTTTCCCTAGAATAGTAATCAGTCTGTCCCCATTGTTTCCCTAGAATAGTAATGTCTGTCCCCAGTGTTTCCCTAGAATAGTAACCAGTCTGTCCCCAGTGTGTCCCTAGAATAGTAACCAGTCTGACCCAAGTGTGTCCCTAGAATAGTAACCAGTCTGTCCCCAGTGTGTCCCTAGAATAGTAATCAGTCTGTCCCCAGTGTTTCCCTAAAATAGTAATCAGTCTGTCCCCAGTGTTTCCAAAGAATAGTAATCAGTCTGTCCCCAGTGTGTCCCTAGAATAGTAATCAGTCTGTCCCCAGTGTTTCCCTAGAATAGTAATCAGTCTGTCCCCAGTGTGTCCCTAGAATAAAAACCAGTCTGTCCCCAGTGTGTCCCTAGAATAGTAATCAGTCTGTCCCCAGTGTTTCCCTAGAATAGTAATCAATCTGTCCCCAGTGTGTCCCTAGAATAGTAACCAGTCTGTCCCCAGTGTTTCCCTAGAATAGTAATCAGTCTGTCCCCAGTGTTTCCCTAGAATAGTAACTAGTCTGTCCCCAGTGTTTCCCTAGAATATTAACCAGTCTGTCCCCAGTGTGTCCCTAGAATATTAACCAGTCTGTCCCCAGTGTGTCCCTAGAATAGTAACCAGTCTGTCACCAGTGTGTCCCTAGAATAGTAACCAGTCTGTCCCTAGTGTGTCCCTAGAATAGTAACCAGTCTGTCACCAGTGTGTCCCTAGAATAGTAACCAGTCTGTCCCTAGTGTGTCCCTAGAATAGTAACCAGTCTGTCCCCAGTGTGTCCCTAGAATAGTAATCAGTCTGTCCCCAGTGTTTCCCTAGAATAGTAATCAGTCTGTCCCCAGTGTTTCCCTAGAATAGTAACCAGTCTGTCCCCAGTGTGTCCCTAGAATAGTAACCAGTCTGTCCCCAGTGTTTCCCTAGAATAGTAACCAGTCTATCCCCAGTGTGTCCCTAGAATAGTAACCAGTCTGTCCCCAGTGTTTCCCTAGAATAGTAACTAGTCTGTCCCCAGTGTTTCCCTAGAATAGTAACCAGTCTGTCCCTAGTGTGTCCCTAGAATAGTAACCAGTCTGTCCCCAGTGTTTCCCTAGAATAGTAATGTCTGTCCCCAGAGTTTCCCTAGAATAGTAACCAGTCTGTCCCCAGTGTGTCCCTAGAATAGTAACCAGTCTGTCCCCAGTGTGTCCCTAGAATAGTAATCAGTCTGTCCCCAGTGTTTCCCTAGAATAGTAATCAGTCTGTCCCCAGTGTGTCCCTAGAATAGTAACCAGTCTGTCCCCAGTGTTTCCCTAGAATAATAACTAGTCTGTCCCCAGTGTTTCCCTAGAATAGTAACCAGTCTGTCCCTAGTGTGTCCCTAGAATAGTAACCAGTCTGTCCCCAGTGTTTCCCTAGAATAGTAATGTCTGTCCCCAGAGTTTCCCTAGAATAGTAACCAGTCTGTCCCTAGTGTTTCCCTAGAATAGTAATCAGTCTGTCCCCAGTGTGTCCCTAGAATAGTAATCAGTCTGTCCCCAGTGTTTCCCTAGAATAGTAATCAATCTGTCCCCAGTGTGTCCCTAGAATAGTAACCAGTCTGTCCCCAGTGTTTCCCTAGAATAGTAATCAGTCTGTCCCCATTGTTTCCCTAGAATAGTAATGTCTGTCCCCAGTGTTTCCCTAGAATAGTAACCAGTCTGTCCCCAGTGTGTCCCTAGAATAGTAACCAGTCTGACCCAAGTGTGTCCCTAGAATAGTAACCAGTCTGTCCCCAGTGTGTCCCTAGAATAGTAATCAGTCTGTCCCCAGTGTTTCCCTAAAATAGTAATCAGTCTGTCCCCAGTGTTTCCAAAGAATAGTAATCAGTCTGTCCCCAGTGTGTCCCTAGAATAGTAATCAGTCTGTCCCCAGTGTTTCCCTAGAATAGTAATCAGTCTGTCCCCAGTGTGTCCCTAGAATAAAAACCAGTCTGTCCCCAGTGTGTCCCTAGAATAGTAATCAGTCTGTCCCCAGTGTTTCCCTAGAATAGTAACTAGTCTGTCCCCAGTGTTTCCCTAGAATATTAACCAGTCTGTCCCCAGTGTGTCCCTAGAATATTAACCAGTCTGTCCCCAGTGTGTCCCTAGAATAGTAACCAGTCTGTCCCCAGTGTGTCCCTAGAATAGTAACCAGTCTGTCCCTAGTGTGTCCCTAGAATAGTAACCAGTCTGTCACCAGTGTGTCCCTAGAATAGTAACCAGTCTGTCCCTAGTGTGTCCCTAGAATAGTAACCAGTCTGTCCACGGTGTGTCCCTAGAATAGTAATCAGTCTGTCCCCAGTGTGTCCCTAGAATAGTAATCAGTCTGTCCCCAGTGTGTCCCTAGAAAAGTAATCAGTCTGTCCCCAGTGTTTCCCTAGAATAGTAATCAGTCTGTCCCCATTGTGTCCCTAGAATAGTAACCAGTGTGCCCCTAATGTTCCTGGTCCTTTCTCATTGTGTCCCTAGAATAGAAACCAGTGTGTCTTTAATGTTTATGGTCCTTCCTCAATGTGTCTCTAGAAAAGTAACCAGTCTTTCCTCAGTGTGATCTTAATGTTCATGGGCCTTCCTCAGTGTGTCCCTAGAATAGTAACTAGTCTGTCCCCATTGTGTCCCTAATATTCCTGGTCTTCCTCAGTGTGTCTCTAGAATACTAATCCATGTGTCCTCAGAGTGTCACTAATATTCTTGGTCCTTCCTCACTGTGTCCCTAGAATAGTAACCAGTGTGCCCCTAATGTTCCTGGTCTTTTCTCATTGTGTCCCTAGAATAGTAACCAGTGTGTCCCTAATGTTCATGGTCCTTCCTCAGTGTGTCTCTAGAATAGTAACCAGTCTGTCCCCAGTGTGACCTTAATGTTCCTGGTCCTTTCTCAGTGTGTCCCTAATAATCCTGGTCTTCCTCAGGGTGTCTCTAGAATACTAATCCATGTGTCCCCAGAGTGTCACTAATATTCTTGGTCCTTCCTCAGTGTGTCCCTAGAATAGTAACCAGTGTGCCCCTAATGTTCCTGGTACTTCCTCATTTTGTCCTTAGAATAGTAACCAGTGTGCCCCTAATGTTTCTGGTCCTTCCTCATTGTGTCCCTAGAATAGTAACCAGTGTGTCCCTAATGTTCCTGATCCTTCCTCAATGTGTCCCCAGAATAGAAACCAGTCAGTCCCCAGTGTGTCCCTAATGTTCCCGATCCTTCCTCATTTTTGTCCCTAGAATAGTAACTAGTCTGTCCCCAGTGTGTCCCTAATGTTGCCGATCCTTCCTCAGTGTGTCCCTAGAATAGTAACCAGTCTGTCCTTAGTGTTTCCATAGAATAGTAATCAGTCTGTCCCCAGTGTGTCCCTAGAATAATTATCAGTCTGTCCCCAGTGTTTCCCTAGAATAGTAATCAGTCTGTCCCCAGTGTTTCCCTAGAATAGTAATCAGTCTGTCCCCAGTGTGTCCCTAGAATAGTAATCATTCTGTCCCCAGTGTGTCCCTAGAATAGTAACCAGTCTGTCCCTAGAATATTAATCAGTCTGTCCCCAGTGTGTCCCTAGAATAGTAACCAGTCTGTCCCCAGTGTGTCCCTAGAATAGTAATCAGTCTGTCCCCAGTGTGTCCCTAGAATAGTAACCAGTCTGACCCCAGTGTGTCCCTAGAATAGTAACCAGTCGGTCCCCAGTGTGTCCCTAGAATAGTAATCAGTCTGTCCCCAGTGTGTCCCTAGAATAGTAATCAGTCTGTCCCCAGTGTTTCCCTAGAATAGTAATCAGTCTGTCCCCAGTGTTTCCCTAGAATAGTAATCAGTGTGTCCCTAGAATATTAACCAGTCTGTCCCCAGTGTGTCCTTAGAATAGTAACCAGTCTGTCCCCAGTGTGTCCCTAGAATAGTAATCAGTCTGTCCCCAGTGTTTCCCTAGAATAGTAATCAGTCTGTCCCCAGTGTTTCCCTAGAATAGTAATCAGTCTGTCCCCAGTGTTTCCCTAGAATAGTAATCAGTCTGTCCCCAGTGTTTCCCTAGAATAGTAATCAATCTGTCCCCATTGTGTCCCTAGAATAGTAATCAGTCTGTCCCCAGTGTTTCCCTAGAATAGTAACCAGTCTGTCACCAGTGTGTCCCTAGAATAGTAACAAGTCTGTCGCCAGTGTTTCCCTAGAATAGTAACCAGTCTGTCCCCAGTGTTTCCCTAGAATAGTAACCAGTCAGTCCCCAGTGTGTCCCTAGAATAGTAACCAGTCTGTCCCCAGTGTGTCCCTAGAATAGAAATCAGTCTGTCCCCAGTGTTTCCCTAGAATAGTAGCCAGTCTGTCCCCAGTGTTACCCTAGAATAGTAATCGGTCTGACCCCAGTGTGTCCCTAGAATAGTAATCGGTCTGACCCCAGTGTGCCCCTAGAATAGTAACCAGTCTGTCCCCAGTGTGTCCCTAGAATAGTAACCAGTCTGTCACCAGTGTGTCCCTAGAATAGTAAACAGTCTGTCACCAGTGTTTCCCTAGAATAGTAACCAGTCTGTTCCCAGTGCTTCCCTAGAATAGTAACCAGTCTGTCCCTAGTGTGTCCCTAGAATAGTAACCAGTCTGTCCCCAGTGTGTCCCTAGAATAGTAATCAGTCTGTCCCCAGTGTTTCCCTAGAATAGTAATCAGTCTGTCC
The DNA here is from genome assembly GCF_027579735.1 of Bombina bombina. Classification (NCBI taxonomy): domain Eukaryota; kingdom Metazoa; phylum Chordata; class Amphibia; order Anura; family Bombinatoridae; genus Bombina; species Bombina bombina. The sequence continues at coordinate 114,508 of NW_026510961.1, forward strand.
CCAGTGTGTCCCTAGAATAGTAACCAGTCTGTCCCCAGTGTGTCCCTAGAATAGTAACCAGTCTGTCCCCAGTGTTTCCCTAGAATAGTAACCAGTCTGTCCCCAGTGTGTCCCTAGAATAGTAACCAGTCTGTCCCCAGTGTTTCCCTAGAATAGTAACTAGTCTGTCCCCAGTGTTTCCCTAGAATAGTAACCAGTCTGTCCCTAGTGTGTCCCTAGAATAGTAACCAGTCTGTCCCCAGTGTTTCCCTAGAATAGTAATGTCTGTCCCCAGTGTGTCCCTAGAATAGTAACCAGTCTGTCCCCAGTGTGTCCCTAGAATAGTAACCAGTCTGTCCCCAGTGTGTCCCTAGAATAGTAATCAGTCTGTCCCCAGTGTTTCCCTAGAATAGTAATCAGTCTGTCCCCAGTGTGTCCCTAGAATAGTAACCAGTCTGTCCCCAGTGTTTCCCTAGAATAATAACTAGTCTGTCCCCAGTGTTTCCCTAGAATAGTAACCAGTCTGTCCCTAGTGTGTCCCTAGAATAGTAACCAGTCTGTCCCCAGTGTTTCCCTAGAATAGTAATGTCTGTCCCCAGAGTTTCCCTAGAATAGTAACCAGTCTGTCCCCAGTGTTTCCCTAGAATAGTAATCAGTCTGTCCCCAGTGTTTCCCTAGAATAGTAATCAGTCTGTCCCCAGTGTTTCCCTAGAATAGTAATCAATCTGTCCCCAGTGTGTCCCTAGAATAGTAACCAGTCTGTCCCCAGTGTTTCCCTAGAATAGTAATCAGTCTGTCCCCATTGTTTCCCTAGAATAGTAATGTCTGTCCCCAGTGTTTCCCTAGAATAGTAACCAGTCTGTCCCCAGTGTGTCCCTAGAATAGTAACCAGTCTGACCCAAGTGTGTCCCTAGAATAGTAACCAGTCTGTCCCCAGTGTGTCCCTAGAATAGTAATCAGTCTGTCCCCAGTGTTTCCCTAGAATAGTAATCAGTCTGTCCCCAGTGTTTCCAAAGAATAGTAATCAGTCTGTCCCCAGTGTGTCCCTAGAATAGTAATCAGTCTGTCCCCAGTGTTTCCCTAGAATAGTAATCAGTCTGTCCCCAGTGTGTCCCTAGAATAAAAACCAGTCTGTCCCCAGTGTGTCCCTAGAATAGTAATCAGTCTGTCCCCAGTGTTTCCCTAGAATAGTAATCAATCTGTCCCCAGTGTGTCCCTAGAATAGTAACCAGTCTGTCCCCAGTGTTTCCCTAGAATAGTAATCAGTCTGTCCCCAGTGTTTCCCTAGAATAGTAACTAGTCTGTCCCCAGTGTTTCCCTAGAATATTAACCAGTCTGTCCCCAGTGTGTCCCTAGAATATTAACCAGTCTGTCCCCAGTGTGTCCCTAGAATAGTAACCAGTCTGTCACCAGTGTGTCCCTAGAATAGTAACCAGTCTGTCCCTAGTGTGTCCCTAGAATAGTAACCAGTCTGTCACCAGTGTGTCCCTAGAATAGTAACCAGTCTGTCCCTAGTGTGTCCCTAGAATAGTAACCAGTCTGTCCACGGTGTGTCCCTAGAATAGTAATCAGTCTGTCCCCAGTGTGTCCCTAGAATAGTAATCAGTCTGTCCCCAGTGTGTCCCTAGAAAAGTAATCAGTCTGTCCCCAGTGTTTCCCTAGAATAGTAATCAGTCTGTCCCCATTGTGTCCCTAGAATAGTAACCAGTCTGTCCCCATTGTGTCCCTAGAATATTAATCAGTCTGTCCCCAGTGTTTCCCTAGAATAGTAATCAGTCTGTCCCCATTGTGTCCCTAGAATAGTAACCAGTCTGTCCCCAGTGTGTCCCTATAATAGTAATCAGTCTGTCCCCAGTGTTTCCCTAGAATAGTAACCAGTCTGTCACCAGTGTGTCCCTAGAATAGTAACAAGTCTGTCGCCAGTGTTTCCCTAGAATAGTAACCAGTCTGTCCCCAGTGTTTCCCTAGAATAGTAACCAGTCTGTCCCCAGTGTGTCCCTAGAATAGTAACCAGTCTGTCCCCAGTGTGTCCCTAGAATAGAAATCAGTCTGTCCCCAGTGTTTCCCTAGAATAGTAGCCAGTCTGTCCCCAGTGTTACCCTAGAATTGTAATCAGTCTGACCCCAGTGTGTCCCTAGAATAGTAACCAGTCTGTCCCCAGTGTTTCCCTAGAATAGTAATCAGTCTGTCCCCAGTGTTTCCCTAGAATAGTAATCAGTCTGTCCCCAGTGTGCCCCTAGAATAGTAACCAGTCTGTCCCCAGTGTGTCCCTAGAATAGTAACCAGTCTGTCCCCAGTGTGTCCCTAGAATAGTAATCAGTATGTCACCAGTGTTTCCATAGAATAGTAACGAGTCTGTTCCCAGTGTTTCCCTAGAATAGTAACCAGTCTGTCCCTAGTGTGTCCCTAGAATAGTAACCAGTCTGTCCCCAGTGTGTCCCTAGAATAGTAATCAGTCTGTCCCCAGTGTTTCCCTAGAATAGTAATCAGTCTGTCCCCAGTGTTTCCCTAGAATAGTAACCAGTCTGTCCCCAGTGTGTCCCTAGAATAGTAACCAGTCTGTCCCCAGTGTTTCCATAAAATAGTAACCAGTCTGTCCCCAGTGTGTCCCTAGAATAGTAACCAGTCTGTCCCCAGTGTTTCCCTAGAATAGTAACCAGTCTGTCCCCAGTGTTTCCCTAGAATAGTAACCAGTCAGTCCCTAGAGTGTCCCTAGAATATTAACCAGTCTGTCCCCAGTGTTTCCCTAGAATAGTAATCAGTCTGTCCCCAGTGTTTCCCTAGAAAAGTAATCAGTCTGTCCCCAGTGTTTCCCTAGAATAGTAACCAGTCTGTCCCTAGTGTGTCCCTAGAATAGTAACCAGTCTGTCCCCAGTGTTTCCCTAGAATAGTAATGTCTGTCCCCAGTGTTTCCCTAGAATAGTAACCAGTCTGTCCTCAGTGTGTCCCTAGAATAGTAACCAGTCTGTCCTCAGTGTGTCCCTAGAATAGTAACAAGTCTGACCCCAGTGTGTCCCTAGAATAGTAATCAGTCCGTCCCCAGTGTTTCCCTAGAATAGTAATCAGTCTGTCCCCAGTGTTTCCCTAGAATAATAATCAGTCTGTCCCCAGTGTGTCCCTAGAATAGTAATCAGTCTGTCCCCAGTGTTTCCCTAGAATAGTAATCAGTCTGTCCCCAGTGTGTCCCTAGAATAGTAACCAGTCTGTCCCCAGTGTTTCCCTAGAATAGTAATCAGTCTGTCCCCATTGTTTCCCTAGAATAGTAATGTCTGTCCCCAGTGTTTCCCTAGAATAGTAACCAGTCTGTCCCCAGTGTGTCCCTAGAATAGTAACCAGTCTGACCCCAGTGTTTCCCTAGAATAGTAATCAGTCTGTCCCCAGTGTTTCCCTAGAATAGTAATCAGTCTGTCCCCAGTGTGTCCCTAGAATAGTAATCAGTCTGTCCCCAGTGTTTCCCTAGAATAGTAATCAGTCTGTCCCCAGTGTGTCCCTAGAATAGTAACCAGTCTGTCCCCAGTGTGTCCCTAGAATAGTAATCAGTCTGCCCCCAGTGTGTCCCTAGAATAGTAACCAGTCTGTCACCAGTGTGTCCCTAGAATAGTAACCAGTCTGTCCCTAGTGTGTCCCTAGAATAGTAACCAGTCTGTCCCCGGTGTGTCCCTAGAATAGTAATCAGTCTGTCCCCAGTGTGTCCCTAGAATAGTAATCAGTCTGTCCCCAGTGTGTCCCTAGAATAGTAATCAGTCTGTCCCCAGTGTTTCCCTAGAATAGTAATCAGTCTGTCCCCAGTGTTTCCCTAGAATAGTAATCAGTCTGTCCCCAGTGTGTCCCTAGAATATTAACCAGTCTGTCCCCAGTGTTTCCCTAGAATAGTAATCAGTCTGTCCCCATTGTGTCCCTAGAATAGTAACCAGTCTATCCCCATTGTGTCCCTAGAATAGTAATCAGTCTGTCCCCAGTGTTTCCCTAGAATAGTAACCAGTCTGTCACCAGTGTGTCCCTAGAATAGTAACCAGTCTGTCCCCAGTGTTTCCCTAGAAAAGTAACCAGTCTGTCCCCAGTGTTTCCCTAGAATAGTAACCAGTCTGTCCCCAGTGTGTCCCTAGAATAGTAACCAGTCTGTCCTCAGTGTGTCCCTAGAAAAGAAATCAGTCTGTCCCCAGTGTTTCCCTAGAATAGTAATCAGTCTGTCCCCAGTATTTCCCTAGAATAGTAATCAGTCTGTCCCCAGTATTTCCCTAGAATAGTAACCAGTCTGTCCCCAGTGTTACCCTAGAATAGTAATCAGTCTGACCCCAGTGTGTCCCTAGAATAGTAACCAGTCTGTCCCCAGTGTGTCCCTTGAATAGTAACCAGTTTGTCCCCAGTGTGTCCCTTGAATAGTAACCAGTCTGTCCCCAGTGTGTCCCTAGAATAGTAACCAGTCTGTCACCAGTGTTTCCCAAGAATAGTAACCAGTCTGTCCCCAGTGTTTCCCTAGAATAGTAACCAGTCTGTCCCTAGTGTGTCCCTAAAATAGTAACCAGTCTGTCCCCAGTGTGTCCCTAGAATAGTAATCAGTCTGCCCCCAGTGTTTCCCTAGAATAGTAATCAGTCTGTCCCCAGTGTTTCCCTAGAATAGTAACCAGTCTGTCCCCAGTGTGTCCCTAGAATAGTAACCAGTCTGTCCCCAGTGTGTCCCTAGAATAGTAACCAGTCTGTCCCCAGTGTGTCCCTAAAATAGTAATCAGTCTGTCCCCAGTGTTTCCCTAGAATAGTAATCAGTCTGTCCCCAGTGTGTCCCTAGAATAGTAACCAGTCTGTCCCTAGTGTGTCCCTAGAATAGTAACCAGTCTGTCCCCAGTGTTTCCCTAGAATAGTAATGTCAGTCCCCAGTGTTTCCCTAGAATAGTAACCGGTCTGTCCCCAGTGTGTCCCTAGAATAGTAACCAGTCTGACCCCAGTGTGTCCCTAGAATAGTAACCAGTCTGTCCCCAGTGTGTCCCTAGAATAGTAATCAGTCTGTCCCCAGTGTTTCCCTAGAATAGTAATCAGTCTGTCCCCAGTGTTTCCCTAGAATAGTAATCAGTCTGTCCCTAGAATAGTAATCAGTCTGTCCCCAGTGTTTCCCTAGAATAGTAATCAGTCTGTCCCCAGTGTGTCCCTAGAATAGTAACCAGTCTGTCCCCAGTGTTTCCCTAGAATAGTAATCAGTCTGTCCCCAGTGTTTCCCTAGAATAGTAATCAGTCTGTCCCCAGTGTTTCCCTAGAATAGTAATCAGTCTGTCCCCAGTGTTTCCCTAGAATAGTAACCAGTCTGTCCCCAGTGTGTCCCTAGAATAGTAACCAGTCTGACCCCAGTGTGTCCTAGAATAGTAACCAGTCTGTCCCCAGTGTGTCCCTAGAATAGTAACCAGTCTGTCCCCAGAGTGTCCCTAGAATAGTAATCAGTCTGTCCCCAGTGTTTCCCTAGAATAGTAATCAGTCTGTCCCCAGTGTGTCCCTAGAATAGTAATCAGTCTGTCCCCAGTGTTTCCCTAGAATAGTAATCAGTCTGTCCCCAGTTTGTCCCTAGAATAGTAACCAGTCTGTCCCCAGTGTGTCCCTAGAATAGTAATCAGTCTGCCCCCAGTGTGTCCCTAGAATAGTAACCATTCTGTCACCAGTGTGTCCCTAGAATAGTAATCAGTCTGTCCCCAGTGTTTCCCTAGAATAGTAATCAGTCTGTCCCCAGTGTGTCCCTAGAATAGTAATCAGTCTGTCCCCAGTGTTTCCCTAGAATAGTAATCAGTCTGTCCCCAGTTTGTCCCTAGAATAGTAACCAGTCTGTCCCCAGTGTGTCCCTAGAATAGTAATCAGTCTGCCCCCAGTGTGTCCCTAGAATAGTAACCATTCTGTCACCAGTGTGTCCCTAGAATAGTAACCAGTCTGTCCCTAGTGTGTCCCTAGAATAGTAACCAGTCTGTTCCTAGTGTGTCCCTAGAATAGTAACCAGTCTGTCCCCAGTGTGTCCCTAGAATAGTAGTCAGTCTGCCCCCAGTGTGTCCCTTGAATAGTAACCAGCCTGTCCCCAGTGTGTCCCTAGAATATTAACCAGTCTGTCCCCAGTGTGTCCCTAGAATAGTAATCAGTCTGCCCCCAGTGTGTCCCTAGAATAGTAACCAGTCTGTCCCCAGTGTGTCCCTAGAATATTAACCAGTCTGTCCCCAGTGTGTCCCTAGAATATTAACCAGTCTGTCCCCAGTGTGTCCCTAGAATATTAACCAGTCTGTCCCCAGTGTGTCCCTAGAATATTAACCAGTCTGTCCCCAGTGTGTCCCTAGAATAGTAATCAGTCAGCACCCAGTGTGTCCCTAGAATAGTAACCAGTCTGTCCCCAGTGTGTCCCTAGAATAGTAACCAGTCTGTCCCCAGTGTGTCCCTAGAATATTAACCAGTCTGTCCCCAGTGTGTCCCTAGAATATTAACCAGTCTGTCCCCAGTGTTTCCCTAGAATATTAACCAGTCTGTCCCCAGTGTGCCCCTAGAATATTAACCAGTCTGTCCCCAGTGTGTCCCTAGAATATTAACCAGTCTGTCCCCAGTGTGTCCCTAGAATATTAACCAGTCTGTCCCCAGTGTGTCCCTAGAATATTAACCAGTCTGTCCCCAGTGTGTCCCTAGAATATTAACCAGTCTGTCCCCAGTGTGTCCCTAGAATATTAACCAGTCTGTCCCCAGTGTGTCCCTAGAATATTAACCAGTCTGTCCCCAGTGTGTCCCTAGAATATTAACCAGTCTGTCCCCAGTGTGTCCCTAGAATAGTAATCAGTCTGCACCCAGTGTGTCCCTAGAATATTAACCAGTCTGTCCCCAGTGTGTCCCTAGAATATTAACCAGTCTGTCCCCAGTGTGTCCCTAGAATATTAACCAGTCTGTCCCCAGTGTGTCCCTAGAATATTAACCAGTCTGTCCCCAGTGTATCCCTAGAATATTAACCAGTCTGTCCCCAGTGTGTCCCTAGAATAGTAATCAGTCTGCACCCAGTGTGTCCCTAGAATAGTAACCAGTCTGTCCCCAGTGTGTCCCTAGAATATTAACCAGTCTGTCCCCAGTGTGTCCCTAGAATATTAACCAGTCTGTCCCCAGTGTGTCCCTAGAATATTAACCAGTCTGTCCCCAGTGTTTCCCTAGAATATTAACCAGTCTGTCCCTAGAATATTAACCAGTCTGTCCCCAGTGTGTCCCTAGAATATTAACCAGTCTGTCCCCAGTGTGTCCCTAGAATATTAACCAGTCTGTCCCCAGTGTGTCCCTAGAATATTAACCAGTCTGTCCCCAGTGTGTCCCTAGAATATTAACCAGTCTGTCCCCAGTGTGTCCCTAGAATATTAACCAGTCTGTCCCCAGTGTGTCCCTAGAATAGTAATCAGTCTGCCCCCAGTGTGTCCCTAGAATAGTAACCAGTCTGTCCCCAGTGTGTCCCTAGAATATTAACCAGTTAGTCCCCAGTGTGTCCCTAGAATATTAACCAGTCTGTCCCCAGTGTGTCCCTAGAATATTAACCAGTCTGTCCCCAGTGTGTCCCTAGAATATTAACCAGTCTGTCCCCAGTGTGTCCCTAGAATATTAACCAGTCTGTCCCCAGTGTGTCCCTAGAATATTAACCAGTCTGTCCCTAGTGTGTCCCTAGAATATTAACCAGTCTGTCCCCAGTGTGTCCCTAGAATATTAACCAGTCTGTCCCCAGTGTGTCCCTAGAATATTAACCAGTCTGTCCCCAGTGTGTCCCTAGAATATTAACCAGTCTGTCCCCAGTGTGTCCCTAGAATATTAACCAGTGTACCCACAGTGCTTCCCTTGTCCCAGTTTCACACAATGCAGAATTCTCTCCCTTCCCCCTAGACATTTGTAGATAGCTGCTGTTTCCCTATATTAAGCCACTGCCTTCTCTTTGAATACCTCCCTGTGACAGACAGGGACAGGACAGGTGTTGGGGAGAGAAATGTCATTTTCCGCTTGTGTTCTGTTTCTTTGCCCTCTATTTCCAGTTCTGATCTCAGAGCAGGATACCCAGCTATCAGATCTACAGCTCAGCCGCCAACACCCCCCAGTACTCTCTAATCCCTGCAGCCCTCCCCGGGGTGCATTTCTTTAATAGGATCTGTGCTGGTCAGAGGATTATCCAGACTTTATTTAAAGTTTACTTCAAATGTGTGTCCCTGTCATAAGACACTGGGCTCAGAGTGTATGAGGCAGAAGGGCACTTCTTACTTTTGTATTGATCTCCACTGTCTCTGATATTAGATTTCATATAGGCCTAGAGAAGCCTGGCACAGCTCAGATTTGGAATATGTAAAATAACTAAGTGGGTGAAAAAGAGGAGGTTTACCCCTGATATAAGCAGTAGAGAACTGAGCCAAAGACTATTATATAAATATAAACACGTCTGTGCCCCAGCACTCTCCCTGCTGTACGTACCCCTGCACTCTCGCTGCTATATGTGCCCCCAGCACTCTCCCTGCTGTACGTACCCCTGAACTCTCGCTGCTGTATGTGCCCCCAGCATTCACCCTGCTGTACGTACCCCTGCACTCTCGCTGCTGTATGTACCCTAGGAATCTCCCTGCTGTATGTACCCTAGGACTTTCCCTGCTGTGTGTGCCCTAATACTCTCCCTGCTGTATGTGCGCCCAACACTCTACTTGCTGTATGTACCCCAGCACTCTCTCTGTTGTATGTGCCCCCAACAATCTACTTGCTGTATGTACCCTAGGACTCTCCCTGCTGTATGTACCCCAGCACTCTCCCTGCTGTATGTACCCCTGCACTCTCCCTGCTGTACGTACCCCTGCACTCTCCCTGCTGTACGTACCCCAGCACTCTCACTGCTGTATGTGCCCCAGCACTCTCCCTACTGTACGTACCCCAGCACTCTCCCTGCTGTATGTACCCCTGCACTCTCGCTGTTGTATGTGCCCCAGCACTCCCCCTGCTGTATGTACCCCTGCATTCTCGCTGTTGTATGTGCCCCAGCACTCTCCCTGCTGTACGTACCCCAGCACTCTCCCTGCTGTATGTGCCCCAGCACTCTCCCTACTGTACGTACCCCAGCACTCTCCCTGCTGTATGTACCCCTGCACTCTCGCTGTTGTATGTGCCCCAGCACTCCCCCTGCTGTATGTACCCCTGCACTCTCGCTGTTGTATGTGCCCCAGCACTCTCCCTGCTGTACGTACCCCAGCCCTCTCCCTGCTATACGAACCCCAGCACTCTCTCTGCTGTATGTACCCCAGCACTCTCCCTGCTGTATGTACCCCAGCACTCTCCCTGCTATATGTACCCCAGCACTCTCCCTGCTTTATGTACCCCAGCACTCTCCCTGCTGTATGTACCCCAGCACTCTCCCTGCTGTATGTACCCCAGCACTCTCCCTGCTGTATGTACCCCAGCACTCTCCCTGCTGTACGTACCCCTGCACTCTCCCTGCTGTACGTACCCCTGCACTCTCCCTGCTGTATGTACCCCTGCACTCTCCCTGCTGTATGTACCCCAGCACTCTCCCTGCTGTATGTACCCCAGCACTCTCCCTGCTGTATGTACCCCAGCACTCTCCCTGCTGTATGTACCCCTGCACTCTCGCTGCTGTCTGTACCCCTGCACTCTCACTGCTGTCTGTACCCCTGCACTCTCCCTGCTGTTCGTACCCCTACACTATCCCTGCTGTACGTACCCCTGCACTCTCCCTACTGTATGTGCCCCCAGCACATCCGCATGCTGTACCTGCCCTAGCACTCTCCCTGCTGTACCTGCCCCACCACTCTCCCTACTGTATGGACCCCAGCACTCTCACTGCTGTATGTGCCCCCAGAACTCTCCCTGCTGTATGTACTCCTAGCACTCTCCCTGCTGTATGTACTCCCAGCACTCTCCTTGCTGTATGTACCCACATCACTCACCCTGTTGTATGTGCTCCAGCATTCTCCCTGCTGTATTTAGTCCAACACTCTCCCTGATGTATGTACTCCCAGCACTCTCCCTGCTGTACCTGCCCCACCACTCTCCCTACTGTATGTACCACAGCACTCCCCCTGCTGTATATGCCCTCAGAACTCTTCCTGCTGTATGTACTCCTAGCACTCTCCCTGCTGTATGTACCCCCAGCACTCCCCCTGCTGTATGTACCCCCAGCACTCCCTCTGTTGTATGTACTCCCAGCACTCTCCCTGCTGTATGTACTCCCAACACTCTCCCTGCTGTATGTACTCCCAACACTCTCCCTGCTGTATGTACTCCCAACACTCTCCCTGCTGTATGTACTCCCAACACTCTCCCTGCTGTATGTACTCCCAACACTCTCCCTGCTGTATGCACTCCCAGCACTCTCCCTGCTGTATGTACTCCCAGCACTCTCCCTGCTGTGTGTACTCCCAGCACTCTCCCTGCTGTATGTACACCCAGCACTCTCCCTGCTGTATGTACTCCCAGCACTCTCCCTGCTGTATGTACTCCCAGCACCCTCCCTGCTATATTTTCTCCAGCACTCTCCCTGCTGTATGTAGTCCCAGCACTCTCCCTGCTGTATGTACTCCCAGCATTCTCCCTGCTGTATTTAGCCCAGCACTCTCCCTGCTGTATGTACTCCCAGCACTCTCCCTGCTGTATGTACTCCCAGCACCCTCCCTGCTATATTTTCTCCAGCACTCTCCCTGCTGTATGTACTCCCAGCACTCTCCCTGCTATATTTACTCCCGCTGTATGTTCTCCTAGCACTCTCCCTGCTGTATGTACCCCCAGCACTCTCCCTGCTGTAGGTGCCCCCAGCACTCTCCCTGCTGAATTTACTACAGCACTCTCTCTGCTGTAAGTACCCCTAGCACTCTCCCTGCTGTATGTACCCCAGCACTCTCCCTGCTGTATGCACTTCCAGCACTCTCCCTGCTGTAAGTACTCCCAGCACTCTCCATACTGTTATGTACTTCCAGCACTCTCCCTGCTGTATGTACCTCCAGCACTCTCCCTGCTGTATGTACTCACAGCACTCTCCCTGCTGTATGTATTTCCAGCACTCTCCCTGCTGTATGTACCCCCAGAACTCTCCCTGCTGTTTGTACCCCCAGCACTCTCCCTGCTGTATTTACTCCAGCACTCTCCCTGCAGTAGGTACCCCCAGCACTCTCCCTGCTGTATGTACTCCCAGCACACTCCCTGCTCTATGTATCCCCAGCACTCTCTGTGCTGTATGTACTCCCAGCACTCTCCCTGCTGTTTGAACTTCCAGCACTCTCCCTGCTATATTTACTCCGAGCACTCTCCCTGCTGTATGTACTCCCAGCACTCTCCCTGCTGTATTTAGTCCAGCACTCTCCATGATGTATGTACTCCCAGCACCCTCCCTGCTGTATGTACCCCCAGCACTCTCCCTGCTGTTTGTACCCCCAGCACTCTCCCTGCTGTATTTACTCCAGCACTCTCCCTGCAGTAGGTACCCCCAGCACTCTCCCTGCTGTATGTACTCCCAGCACACTCCCTGCTCTATGTATCCCCAGCACTCTCTGTGCTGTATGTACTCCCAGCACTCTCCCTGCTGTATGTACTCCGAGCACTCTCCCTGCTGTATGTACTCCCAGCACTCTCCCTGCTGTATTTAGTCCAGCACTCTCCGTGATGTATGTACTCCCAGCACCCTCCCTGCTGTATGTACTCCCAGCACTCTCCCTGCTATATTTAAGTACCCCTAGCTGTAAGTACCCCTAGCACTCTCCCTGCTGTATGTACCCCAGCACTCTCCCTGCTGTATGTACTACAGCATTCTCTCTGCTGTAAGAAACCCTAGCATTCTCCCTGCTGTATGTACTCCCAGCACTCTCACTGCTGTATGTACTCCCAGCACTCTCACTGCTGTATGTACTCCCAGCACTCTCCTTGCTGTGTGTACTTCCAGCACTCTCCTTGCTGTGTGTACTTCCAGCACTCTCCCTGCTGTATGTACTCCCAGCACTCTCCCTGCTGTATGTACTCCCAGCATTCTCCCTGCTGTATGTACTCCCAGCACTCTCCCTGTTGTATGTACCCACAGCACTCCCCCTGTTGTATGTGCTCCAGCATTCTCCCTGCTGTATTTAGTCCAGCACCCTCCCTGATGTATGTACACCCAGCAATCTCCCTGCTGTGTGTACTCCCAGCACTCTCCCTGTTGTATGTACCCACAGCACTCCCCCTGTTGTTTGTACCCACAGCACTCCCCCTGTTGTATGTGCTCCAGCATTCTCCCTGCTGTATTTAGTCTAGCACCCTCCCTGATGTATGTACACCCAGCAATCTCCCTGCTGTGTGTACTCCCAGCACTCTCCCTGCTGTATGTACCTCCAGCACTCTCCCTGCTGTATTTACCCCCAGCCTTCTCCCTGTTGTATTTACTCCAGCACTCTCCCTCATGTATGTACTCCCAGCACCCTCCCTGCTGTATGTACTCCCAGCACTCTCCCTGCTGTATGTACTCCAAGCACTCTCCCTGCTGTATGTACTCCCAGCACTCTCCCTGCTGTATGTACTCCCAGCACTCTCCCTGATGTATGTACTCCCAGCACTCTCCCTGCTGTATGTACTCCCAGCACTCTCCTTGATGTATGTACTCCCAGCACTCTGTCTGAACTATATAGGCATAGTCATGTTATCTTTTAGATGGGTATTAATTATTACCCTACTTTTTATAAGTTATCAAAAAATCTGTCAAAAAGCCGCGCACCAAGTACGGGGCGATTAGCAGCGGACTGTGATAGTTATCACTGATCTGATCTCGCTGCTCTTCGGCTTTTTGACAGCTTTATTGCTAGCCTGTCACTAAGCACCCACTTTAAACTACACTGTTCTACCCCCTATACCGGCGCCCCCGGAGCCCCCCGCAACTAAATAAAGTTATTAACCCCTAAACCGCCGCTCCCGGACACCGCCGCAACTATAATAAATGTATTAACCCCTAAACCGCCGCTCCCGGACCCCGCCGCCACCTACATTATACCTAGTAACCCCTATCCTGCCCCCCTCTATACCGCCGCCACCTATAATAAAGTTATTAACCCCTATCCTGCGGATCCCGGACCTCGCCACAACTAAATAGTTTAACCCCTAAACTGCCGCTCCTGGACCCCACCGCAACCTATAATAAACTTAATAACCCCTAATCTGCCCCCCCTACGCCGTCGCCACCTATAATAAATTTATTAACCCCTATCCTGACCTCCCCCACACCGCCGCCACTGTAATAAAATGATTAACCCCTAAACCTAAGTCTAACACTAACCCTAACACCCCCTAACTTAAATATTAATTAAATACATCTAAATATTATAACTATTATTAACTAAATTAATCCTATTTAAAACTAAATACTTACCTTTAAAATAAACCCTAATATAGCTACAATATAAATAATAATTATATTGTAGCTATCTTAGGATTTATTTTTATTTTACAGGCAACTTTCAATTTATTTTAACTAGGTACAATAGCTATTAAATAGTTATTAACTATTTAATAGCTACCTAGTTAAAATAAAGAGAAATTTACCTGTAAAATAAATCCTAACCTAAGTTACAATTACACCTAACGCTACACTATACTTAAATAAATTATTCCTATTTAAAACTAAATACTTACCTGTAAAATAAACCCTAACGGCTAGATTTAGAGTTTTGTCGGTAACGACCCGCGTAGCTAACGCTGGCTTTTTTCTGGCCGCACCTTTTAAATAACTCTGGTATTGAGAGACCACAGAATGGCTGCGTTAGGCTCCAAAAAAGAAGCGTAGAGCATATTTAACGCAACTTCAACTCTCGATACCAGAGTTGCTTACGGACGCGGCCAGCCTCAAAAACGTGCTCGTGCACGATTCCCCCATAGGAAACAATCGGGCTGTTTGAGCTGAAAAAAAACCTAACACCTGCAAAAAAGCCGCGTTCAGCTCCTAACGCAGCCCCATTGTTTGCTATGGGGAAACACTTCCTACGTCTGCACCTAACACTCTAACATGTACGCCGAGTCTAAACACCCCTAACCTTACACTTATTAACCCCTAATCTGCCGCCCCCGCTATCGCTGACCCCTGCATATTATTATTAACCCCTAATCTGCTGCTCCGTAAACCGTCGCTACTTACATTATCCCTATGTACCCCTAATCTGCTGCCCCTAACACCGCTGACCCCTATATTATATTTATTAACCCCTAATCTGATCGGAACAGCCAATAGAATGCGAGCTCAATCTGATTGGCTGATCGGATCAGCCAATCAGATTGAACTTGATTCTGATTGGCTGATTCCATCAGCCAATCAGAATATTCCTACCTTAATTCCGATTGGCTGATAGAATCCTATCAGCCAATCGGAATTCGAGGGACGCCATCTTGGATGACGTCATTTAAAGGAACCGTCATTCGTCGTTCAGTCGTCGGCCAGGATGGATGTTCCGCGTCGGAGGTCTTCAGGATGCTGCCGCTCCACTCCGGATGGATGACGATAGAAGATGCCACTTGGATGAAGACTTCAATCGGATGGAAGACCTTTTCTGCCCCGCTTGGATGAAGACTTCTACCGGATGGAGGACCTCTTCTTGCTCCGCTAGGATGAAGAATTTGGCTCGGCTGGGTGAAGACGACTCAAGGTAGGGAGATCTTCAGGGGCTTAGTGTTAGGTTTATTTAAGCGGGGTTTGGGTTAGATTAGGGGTATGTGGGTGGTGGGTTGTAATGTTGGTGGGGGGGTATTGTACGTTTTTTTTTACAGGCAAAAGAGCTGAACTTCTTGGGGCATGCCCCGCAAAGGGCTGGTAAGGTAAAAGAGCTTTGAACTTTAGTAATTTAGAATAGGGTAGGGCATTTTTTTAATTTGGGGGGCTTTGTTATTTTATTAGGGGGCTTAGAGTAGGTGTAATTAGTTTAAAATTGTTGTAATATATTTCTAATGTTTGTAAATATTTTTTTATTTTTTGCAACTTAGTTCTTTTTTATTTTTTGTACTTTAGTTCGTTTATTTCATTGTATTTATTTGTAGGAATTGTATTTAATTTATTTATTGAAAGTGTAGTGTTAGGTTTAATTGTAGATAATTATAGGTATTTTACTTAATTAATTTATTGATAGTGTAGTGTTAGGTTTAATTGTAACTTAGGTTAGGATTTATTTTACAGGTAAATTTGTAATTATTTTAACTATTTTAGCTATTAAATAGTTCTTAACTATTTAATAGCTATTGTACCTGGTTAAAATAAATACAAAGTTACCTGTAAAATAAATATTAATCCTAAAATAGCTATAATATCATTATAATTTATATTGTAGCTATATTAGGATTTATTTTACAGGTAAGTATTTAGCTTTAAATAGGAATAATTTATTTAATAAGAGTTAATTAATTTCGTTAGATTAAAATTATATTTAATTTAGGGGGGTGTTAGTGTTAGGGTTAGACTTAGCTTTAGGGGTTAATACATTTATTAGAATAGCGGTGAGCTCCAGTCGGCAGATTAGGGGTTAATAATTGAAGTTAGGTGTCGGCGATGTTAGGGAAGGCAGATTAGGGGTTAATACTATTTATTATAGGGTTAGTGAGGCGGATTAGGGGTTAATAACTTTATAATAATAGCGGTGCGGTCCGCTCGGCAGATTAGGGGTTAATAAGTGTAGACAGGTGGAGGCGACGTTGTGGGGGGCAGATTAGGGGTTAATAAATATAATATAGGGGTCGGCGGTGTTAGGGGCAGCAGATTAGGGGTACATAGCTATAATGTAGGTGGCGGCTCTTTGCGGTCGGCAGATTAGGGGTTAATTATTGTAGGTAGCTGGCTGCGACGTTGTGGGGGGCAGGTTAGGAGTTAATAAATATAATATATGGGTCGGCGGTGTTAGGGGCAGCAGATTAGGGGTACATAAGTATAACGTAGGTGGCGGTCCGCAGATTAGGGGTTAAAAAAATTTAATCGAGTGTCGGCGATGTGGGGGGACCTCGGTTTAGGGGTACATAGGTAGTTTATGGGTGTTAGTGTACTTTAGAGCACAGTAGTTAAGAGCTTTATAAACCGGCGTTAGCCCAGAAAGCTCTTAACTACTGACTTTTTTCTGCGGCTGGAGTTTTGTCGTTAGATTTCTAACGCTCCCTTCAGACACGACTCTAAATAACGGAGTTAGAAAGATCCCATTGAAAAGATAGGATACGCAATTGACGTAAGGGGATCTGCGGTATGGAAAAGTCGCGGCTGAAAAGTCATTTTTTTAATGACTCCAAATACCGGCGGTAGCCTAAAACCAGCGTTAGGAGCCTCTAACGCTGGTTTTCACGGCTACCGCCAAACTCCAAATCTAGGCCTAAGATAGCTACAATGTAATTAATAATTACATTGTAGCTATTTTAGGATTTATATTTATTTTACAGGTAACTTTGTATTTATTTTAGCTAGTTAGAATAGTTATTAGATAGTTATTAACTATTTAATAACTACCTAGCTAAAAGAAATACAAAATTACCTGTAAAATAAATCCTAACCTAAGTTACAATTAAACCTAAAACTACACTATCATTAAATTAATTAAATAAATTAGCTACAAATAACTACAAATAAATTAAATTAAATAAACTAACTAAAGTACAAAAAATAAAAAAGCTAAGTTACAGAAAATAGAAAAAATAAGTTACAAACATTTAAAAAATATTACAAAAATTTTAAGCTACTTACACCTAATCTAAGCCCCCTAATAAAATAATAAAGCCCCCCAAAATAAAACAATTCCCTACCCTATTCTACATTAAAAAGTTACCAGCTCTATTACCTTACCAGCCCTTAAAAGGGCCTTTTGCGGGGCATGCCCCAAAGAAAACAGCTCTTTTGCCTGTAAAATAAAAATACAACCCCCCCAACATTAAAACCCACCACTCACATACCCCTAATCTAGCCCAAACCCCACTTAAATAAACCTAACACTACCCCCCTGAAGATCATCCTACCTTGAGCCGTCTTCAGCCAGCCGACCACCGATGGAACCGAAGAGGAGATCCGGAGCGGCAGAAGTCATCATCCAAGGGGCGCTGAAGAAGTCTTTCATCGGATTGAAGTCAACATCCAGGCGGCGCTGAGGAGGTCTTCCATCCGATAGAAGTCTTCATCCATGCAGCGTCTTCAATCTTCATCCATCTGGAGCGGAGCCATCTTCAGACGAGCCGATGCGGAGCCATCCTCTTCTTCCCGACGACTAACTACAAATGAAGGTTCCTTTAAGGGACGTCATCCAAGATGGCGTCCCTTCAATTCCGATTGGCTGATAGGATTCTATCAGCCAATCGGAATCAAGGTAGGAAAAATCTGATTGGCTGATTGAATCAGCCAATCAGATTGAAGTTCAATCCGATTGGCTGATCCAATCAGCCAATCATATTGTGCTCGCATTCTATTGGCTGATCGGAACAGCCAATAGAATGCAAGCTCAATCTGTTTGGCTGATTCAATCAGCCAATCAGATTTTTCCTACCTTAATTCCGATTGGCTGATAGAATCCTATCAGCCAATCGGAATTGAAAAGACGCCATCTTGGATGACGTCTGTGACAGACCCCTCTGTCAGTACTGGAAGGGTTAACTTCAGCTTTGAGAACCTATTTTCTAAAGACAGGTTTCCTGGCAGCATCTATTGTGTACTGTAATTAGGTTTATGTGATAAGCATTCACATTGTTTAATCACATCTAGAGTCAGACTGCTAGGTGATAAGAAGGACTCCATTGTTTTCTTGTGTTTAAATTGTTTATCTGCTTGTATCATGCAAAAGGGCATCTTCCCTCTATGTACAATACTTCCAACCCCCCATCTGGTCTCAAACCTGCATAAATACTGGGCATATAGCCCTCAATAAAGGACATTCTGTTTTTACCTTCAATATGGAGCTTGGTCTCATGTTTGGGGGGAATTAGCTGGGTTGTGTGTTGCTGATCCCACATTCAGGACATCTTTCATCTGGTATTAACCCTTGGTATCCGGGTTATACCATAACAAATGGTGGCAAGCGACGGGATGATCCTTATCGCCCAGAAGAGCAACTACACAAGCCAGTAACCTCAGGAAGAGGGGGATTATTACAATACTGACCAAGATGGAAAGAGTACCAGGGACCGAAGGAACCAATGGGCCCAGCATATCAGACAGAACCCCCGAAGAAGCAAGCTTTGACCGGGCGGTCAAAATAAGACTGGCACATTATGGCCCCAACCCGTCTTCGGAAATTATCGACAGGGTCATAGCAGCTGTGGAGGCCAACCTACTTCGCCAAAGTGGCGCTGCAGCAGCCCAAATCACAGCAACCCCAGTGGAAAAGAGAAAAGTAAATTTTGCAGCTTTTAAAAACTTCCTGGAAACAGAAGGAGAGATTGATGGGTACCTTGCGGATTTTGAGAGGCAATGTGCACTACACAAGGTACCCGCAGAGGACTGGGTCATGATATTATCCGGAAAATTATCCGGCCGGGCCAGCAAGGCTTTTCGGGCCATTCCAGATGAGGAAGTCGGGGATTATAATGCTGTAAAAGAGGCTCTGCTCTCCAGGTATGCGGTTACACCGGAGGCATACAGGAGATGGTTCAGAGACACTGGAGATTCCTACATTGAGTGGGCATGTAAGGTGCACCGCACAGCAGCTCACTGGATAGCGGGGTGCCAAGCCATATCTGGGGAAGAGGTGCTGCAGCTATTCCTGTTGGAACATTGCTTCGACAAGTTACCCGCAGGAGTTTGAGAGTGGGTTCGGGACCGTAAACCCTCCACCCTGCATGAAGCGGTTCGCTTGGCAGATGAGTATACGGATGCCCGCAAACTGGACACTGCTACCACTAAGCCCCCTGCCAGAGTGGAATACCGACCCACAGTCACCACAGCAGCTACCAGTTACCAACCCTCGGCGCACCACTCTACCACATGGCCTCCAGCCACGAACTATCCTCAGAGAGCCTGGTTCAATTCACGGGGCTACTCACAACCTATTCGGTGCTTTGGATGTAAGCAACTAGGGCACAAAAGCCCAGAGTGTCCCCTAAATGCAGCGAACCAAGCACAGTCCTGGAGAAGACCCGCCGGTGGAATCCCATGTAACCCTCAGCCTGCGGCCCACTACGTAGAGGAGCAGGAATGCTGGGGCATCCTACATGAAGCAGACCCCGTGCAAGCTGCCCACCGGAATAACCGGCAACTGGTTAAAGTGAATGGGAAGGTCAGTGGTCTACGGGATACTGGTGCTACCATGACCTTGCTTCAAAAGAACTTGGTGTCTGAGAAACAGCACACTGGAGACACTGTGGCTGTGAGGGTAGCAGGGGGCGCTGTGTTCTGCCTACCTGTTGCCCGGGTACATTTGGATTGGGGAGTGGGCGCTAGACCTGTGAATGTGGGGGTCATGAAGGACTTACCAGCTGATGTTCTCCTTGGAAATAACTTGGCCCCCCTTGTTTCTGCCTACGTTCCTATGGGTCCCGTCGATGTTAACCCTGTGACTAACCATGCCCAGATCCGTGCAGCAGAGACTGACCCACCTGCTGCTAAGCCCCAGGACGCTGAGCTCAGTAAATCTCTATCTTATATTGATACGTGTAAGTCCCATTACAATGCGCTGATGAAGGAGAAGAGTCAAGTAGAGGATGAAATGGTCACGTTAAACAATCATGTAACAGTGCTAGCGGGAGAGAAAAGGAGCGCAGAGGAAAAAGCGCGGTTAGAACAGGAATCTCTGGTAGACAAGCTGCACCGACAGACCGCAGAAAACACCAGCTTGAGAGTGGAACATGAAACATTAAAGACAAACTTAGCGACACTGGAGGAGAAGCTGACGCTGGCCCATAGTGAGGTGCAGCAACTCAAGGGCAACCTACGTCAGCATGAAGGGCTTGTGGATACCTATAAAGAGCAGGTACAAAAAACTTGTAAAGAAGCTGATGATATTTTGTAGGACTGTTTAGCCCTAGTCTGGGCACTGAAGAAGTTGAACCCTTATTTATACGGACAGGAATTCTCTCTCATAACGGGAATACAGATGTATTGTCCCGGCAAACTGACATGCCTACCACCTCCTAGTCCGGTCATCCCCAAGTTGACCCGCCAAAGGGTCAAGCCGGGTCTGCCGGAGTGTCCCACCAGGAGGGAGCCATGTGACAGACCCCTCTATCAGTACTGGAAGGGTTAACTTTGTTCAGCTTTGAGAAGCTATTTTCTAAAGACAGGTTTCCTGGCAGCATCTATTGTGTACTGTAATTAGGTTTATGTGATAAGCATTCACATTGTTTAATCACATCTAGAGTCAGACTGCTAGGTGATAAGAAGGACTCCATTGTTTTCTTGTGTTTAAATTGTTTATCTGCTTAAGTAACGTAATTCTATTGTATCATGCAAAAGGGCATCTTCCCTCTATGTACAATACTTCCAACCCCCATCTGGTCTCAAACCTGCATGCTGGGCATATAGCCCTCAATAAAGGACATTCTGTTTTTACCTTCAATATGGAGCTTGGTCTCATGTTTTGGGGGAATTAGCTGGGTTGTGTGTTGCTGATCCCACATTCAGGACATCTTTCATCTGGTATTAACCCTTGGTATGCGGGTTATACCATAACAACGCCCCTTAAAGGAACCTTCATTCGTCGTTAGTCGTCGGGAAGAAGAGTATGGCTCCGCGTCAGCTCGTCTGAAGATGGCTACGCTCCGGATGGATGAAGATTGAAGACGCCGCATGGATGAAGACTTCTATCGGATGGAAGACCTCTTCAGCGTCACCTGGATGTTGACTTCAATCGGATGGAAGACTTCTTCAGCGCCCCTTGGATGATGACTTCTGCCGCTCCGGATCTCCTCTTCGATTCCATCGGTGGTCAGCTGGCTGAAGACGGCTCATGGTAGGATGATCTTCAGGGGGGTAGTGTTAGGTTTATTTAAGAGGGGTTTGGGTTAGATTAGGGGTATGTGGGTGGTGGGTTTTAATGTTGGGGGGGGTTGTATTTTTATTTTACAGGCAAAAGAGCTGTTTTCTTTGGGGCATGCCCTGCAAAAGGCCCTTTTAAGGGCTGGTAAGGTAATAGAGCTGGTAACTTTTTAATGTAGAATAGGGTAGGGAATTGTTTTATTTTGGGGGGCTTTGTTATTTTATTAGGGGGCTTAGATTAGGTGTAAGTAGCTTAAAATTGTTGTAATATTTTTTAAATGTTTGTAACTTATTTTTTTTATTTTCTGTAACTTAGCTTTTTTTATTTTTTGTACTTTTTGTACTTTAGTTAGTTTATTTAATTTAATTTAATTATGGTTATTTGTAGCCAAGTTATTTAATTAATTTAATGATAATTTATTTAATGATAGTGTAGTGTTAGGTGTAATTGTAACTACCCTAATAGTTGGGGTTAGTTTTTATTTTACAGGTAAATTTCTCTTTATTTTAACTAGGTAGCTATTAAATAGTTATTAACTATTTAATAGCTATTGTACCTAGTTAAAATATATTGAAAGTTGCCTGTAAAATAAAAATAAATGCTAAGATAGCTACAATATAATTATTATTTATATTGTAGCTATATTAGGGTTTATTTTAAAGGTATTTTTAAATAGGATGAATTTAGTTAATAATAGTTATAATATTTAGATTTATTTAATTAATATTTAAGTTAGGGGGGTGTTAGGGTTAGTGTTAGACTTAGGTTTAGGGGTTAATAATTTTATTACAGTGGCGGCGGTGTGGGGGGGGCAGGATAGGGGTTAATAAATTTATTATAGGTGGCGACGGTGTGGGGGGGCAGGATAGGGGTTAATAGGTATAATGTAGGTGGCGACAGGGTCCGGGAGCGGCGGTTTAGGGGTTAATACATATATTTTAGTTGCGGCGGGGCCCGGGAGCGGTGGTTTAGGGGTTAACATAATTATTATTGCTTGCGGTGGGCTCCAGGAGCGGCGGTTTAGGGGTTAATCAGTTTATTATAGTGGCGGTGGGCTCCGGGGGCGCTGGTATAGGGGGTAATACATTTATTTAGTTGCGGCGGTGTAGGGGGGGCAGATTAGGGGTGTTTAGACTCGGGGTACATGTTAGGGTGTTAGGTGTAGACATCACCCATAGGAATCAATGGGATGTCTGGCAGCAGCGAACATGAACTTTCGCTATGGTCAGACTCCCATTGATTCATATGGGATCCACCGCCTCCAGGGCGGCGGTTTGAAAACCAGGTACGCTGGGCCGGAAAAGTGCCGAGCGTACCTGCTAGTTTTTTGATAACTAGCAAAAGTAGTCAGATAGTGCCGAACTTGTATGCGGAACATCTGTAGTGACATAAGAATCGATCTGTGTCGGACTGAGTCCGGCGGATCGAAGCTTACGTCACAAAATTCTACTTTTGCCGGTGTCTAGGGCTTGATAACTAAGGCGAATCAGCCTCGCCACAAATATGCTGCGGAATTCCAGCATATTTGAGGTTGACGGCTTGATAACTAGGGGCCACAGTGTGACTAAATAGTTGATAATCTGGTAAACCTATTGATTCTAGACATTTGTACAATCTGAGTATAGGTATTTAAATTCTATTTTCTAATTTAATTTGACACACAATAAAGAACCAGAGAGAGACCTGGATTTATTAACATCGCAGTCATACAGGGGCGATTTTAATGTAATAATTATATTGTCCCTTATATAGCATATCAAGAATTTAAAGGCTGTAACAGGAGACACTTTCAAAATAACAGTTGAATTGCTGATGGATTTTAATTTGTATGTTGTTTCCCATCTTTTAAATGGACCAATAAAAGTTATATTTTATTTTAGTTAAAGTTCCTGCCGGTATTATAGTCTGGGCATAGAGTGCTACTATAGCATTTATTTCTGTGGACCTCTGGCCTCCCACAGCACTACCACTAAATAAATCTATTAACCCCTAAACCGCCAGCCCCCCACATCGCAACAACCTAAATTAAACCCTAAACCTAACCCTAAACCTAACCGTAACCCTAACACCCCCTAACTTTAACATAATTAAAATAGAGCTAAATTAAACGTATAATTATTAACTAAATAATTCCTATTTAAAACTAAATACAAACTTATCTGTAAAATAAAACCTAAGCTAGCTACAATATAACTAATTGTTATATTGTAGCTAGCTTAGGTTTTATTTTCATTTCACAGGTAAGTTTGTATTTATTTTAACTAGGTAGACGTTAGTAAATAGTTATTAACTATAGAGATGTCCCAAATAGTTCGCCGGCGAATAGTTCCCGGCGAACATAGCGCGTTCGCCGTGGCGGGCGAACATATGCGATGTTCGGTCCACCCCCTATTCATCATCATTGAGTAAACTTTGACCCTGTACCTCACAGTCAGCAGACACATTCCAGCCAATCAGCAGCAGACCCTCCCTCCCAGACCCTCCCACCTCCTGGACAGCATCCATTTTAGATTCATTCGGAAGCTGCATTCTTAGTGAGAGGAGGGACAGTGTAGCTGCTGCTGATTTAATAGGGAAATCGATAGCTAGGCTAGTGTATTCAGTGTCCACTACAGTCCTGAAGAACTCATCTGATCTCTGCTGTAAGGACAGCACCCCAAAAAGCCCATTTTAGGGCTAGAACATTAGTCTGCTTTTTTTTTCTTCTGTGTAATCTAATTGCAGTTGCGTGCCTGCCAGCGTGTGTGTCAGGCTCACAGCTTATACTGTGCCAACTTGCCCAGTGCCACCACTCATATCGCGGCAAACGCGAACTTCCGCAAAAGTTTGCAAACGGGCGAACCGGGCGAACCGCCATAGACTTTAATAGGCAGGCAAACTTTTAAACCCACAGGGACTCTTTCTGGCCACAATAGTGATGGAAAAGTTGTTTCAAGGGGACTAACACCTGGACTGTGGCATGCCGGAGGGGGATCCATGGCAAAACTCCCATGGAAAATTACATAGTTGATGCAGAGTCAGGTGATTTATGCCCTTTATGGATTAAAACCAAACATTCCTAAATTGTTTGGAATAACGTGCTTTAAAACATCAGGTATGATGTTGTATCGATCAGGTAGTGTAAGGGTTACGCCCGCTTCACAGTGACAGACCAAACTCCCCGTTTAACGCACCGCAAACAACCGCAAACAGTCCATTTGCACAACCGCAAACTCCCCATTTGCACAAGGTTGGATACCAAGCTAGCCATGTCCCGTTCCTTGTCCTCATTGATGTCATTGAAGGTCTCTTCCTCCACCCAGCCACGTACAACACCAAGGGTCCCCGAAAGGTGACAACAAGCCCCCAGGGACACCTGCTGTGTTTGGTCTTCCACCTCCTCAAAGCCACCTTCCTCCTCTGACTCCTCTTTTTCAGACTCCTCTCTCTGCGTTGCCTCTCTCTGCGTTATTATAAGGTGTGTTAAGTAGTACTATTCCTATGAGTTTTATCCCTGTTACGTCCCCTATCAGGGGACGTGTATATGGCATCGATTTTAGGAACCGGGAGATGGGAAAAGATGCTTGGTCAATCCTCCTACTTCAAATTTGGGGCACTGCGCGTGCAATCTAATGTGCCACCAGATAGGAGTGGTGTGTTAAGTAGTACTATTCTTATCAGTTTAATCCCTGTTACGTCACCTATCAGGGGATGTGTATATGGCATCGATTTTAGGAACCGGGAGATGGAAAAAGATGCTTGGTCGGTCCTCCTACTTCAAATTTGGGGCACTGCATGTGCAATCTAATGTGCCACCAGATAGGAGTGGTGTGTTAAGTAGTACTATTCTTATCAGTTTAATCCCTGTTATGTGCCTTTTTTTTTGTTTGGTTTATGAAGCCACAGTGCAGCACCAGAGGCCAGAAAAATTAGGCATGTACACATGCCTGAAAAATTAGGAATTGTTGCAGCCGCTGCTGTAGCAGCGGCCAGAAAAATTGATGTTTGTTTCCCAGGCAGAAAGTGCCCTAAAACATTTCGGCTTGAACCCTAGTTGGTGGGGAATAAGTCACACAAGTCATCCGGCATTCAGAGATAAAATACAGCAGCGTGTGGATTCTATCAGCCAATCGGAATTAAGGTAGGAAAATTGTGATTGGCTGATGGAATCAGCTAATCAGATTCAAGTTCAATCCGATTGGCTGAATTTTCCTACCTTAATTCCGATTGGCTGATAGAATCCTATCAGCCAATCGGAATTCGAGGGACGCCATCTTGGATGATGTCCCTTAAAGGAACCGTCATTCGTCGGTAAGTCGTCGGCCAGGATGGATGTTCTGCGTCGGCGGGATGAAGATGGATCCGGAAGAAAGAAGATTGAAGATGCCGCTTGATAGAAGACTTCAGCCCGATGACGGAGCTCTTCAGCGCCCGCTTGGATCAAGACTTCAGCCCGATGATGGACCTCTTCAGCCCTCGCTTGGGCTTGGATGCAGATTTCGGAGCCTCCTCTGGATGGATCGGTGATACCCGGCGTTGTGAAGATAAGGTAGGATGATCTTCAGGGGCTTAGTGTTAGGTTTATTTAAGGTGGGTTTGGGATAGATTAGGGGTATGTGGGTGGTGTGTTGTAATGTTGTGGGGGGGGATATTGTATGTTTTTTTTACAGGCAAAAGAGCTGTTTTCTTTGGGGCATGCCCCGCAAAAGGCCCTTTTAAGGGCTGGTAAGGTAAAAGAGCTTTTCTATTTTTATTTTAGAATAGGGTAGGGCATTTTATTATTTTGGGGGGCTTTGTTATTTTATTAGGGGGCTTAGAGTAGGTGTAATTAGCTTAAAATTGTTGTAATATTTTTATAATGTTTGTAAATTATTTTTTTATTTTTTGTAACTTAGTTAGTTTATTTCATTGTATTTATTTGTAGGTATTTTTTGTAATTAATTTATTGATAGTGTAGTGTTAGGTTTAATTGTAGATAATTGTAGGTATTTTATTTAATTAATTTATTGATAGTGTAGTGTTAGGTTTAATTGTAACTTAGGTTAGGATTTATTTTACAGGTAATTTTGTAATTATTTTAACTAGGTAGCTATTAAATAGTTATGAACTATTTAATAGCTATTGTACCTGGTTAAAATAAATACAAAGTTGCCTGTAAAATCAATATTAATCCTAAAATAGCTACAATATAATTATTTGTTATATTGTAGCTATATTAGGGTTTATTTTACAGGTAAGTATTTAGCTTTAAATAGGAATAATTTATTTAATAAGAGTTAATTTATTTTGTTAGATAAAAATTATATTTAACTTAGGGGCGTGTTAGTGTTAGGGTTAGACTTAGCTTTAGGGGTTAATAAATTTATTAGAGCAGCGGTGAGGTCCGGTCGGCAGATTAGGGGTTAATACTTGAAGTTAGGTGTCAGCGATGTTAGGGAGGGCAGATTAGGGGTTAATAAATATAATATAGGGGTCGGTGGTGTTTTGGGCAGCAGATTAGGGGTACATAGGGATAATGTATATTGCGGCGGTGTGCGGTCGGCAGATTAGGGGTTAAAAAAATTAATTAGAGTGGAGGCGATGTGGGGGGGCCTCGGTTTAGGGGTACATAGGTAGTTTATGGGTGTTAGTGTACTTTAGAGAACAGTAGTTAAGAGCTTTATGAACCGGCGTTAGCCCAAAAAGCTCTTAACTCCTGGCTTTTCTCTGCGGCTAGAGTTTTGTCTTTAGAGCTCTAATGCTCACTTCAGACAAGACTCTAAATACCGGCATTAGAAAGATCCCATTGAAAAGATAGGATACGCAAATGGCGTAGGGGGATCTGCGGTATGGAAAAGTCGCTGCTGGAAAGTGAGCGTTAGACCCTTACCTACACGACTCTAAATACCAGCGGTAGCCCCAAAACCAGCGTTAGGAGCCCCTAACGCTGGTTTTGACGGCTAACGCAAAACTCTAAATCTAGGCGTTAGACTTTTTTGACCTAGGCGACTTCTCTTCTCAGTGACAATATCTCCTGCTGCACTGAAGGTCCTTTCTGACAGGACACTTGAAGCGGGGCAGGCCAGAAGTTCTATCGCAAATTGGGATAGCTCAGGCCACAGGTCAAGCCTGCACACCCAGTAGTCAAGGGGTTCATCGCTCGATATCTGCAGTTAAGGCGAGGTAGTCTGCTACCTGTCGGTCGAGTCGTTCTGAGGGTGGACCTCGAAGGGCTGTGGCGATGCGTAGGACTTAAAAAGCTTTGCATGTCCTTCATCAGCAACACGTCTGTAAAGCGTCCTGTCCTTGCCGGCATGGTCGTGGGAGAAGGAGGATTACTTTCACCTCTTCCCCTGTTAGATTCCCGTTGTGTTGTGACACCCTTATACGCTGTGTAAAGCATACTTTTTAATTTATTTTGGAACTGCTGCATCCTTTCTGACTTGCGGTAATTCTGTAACATTTCAGGCACTTTATGCTTATACCTGGGGTCTAGTAGCGTGGACACCCAGTACAGGTCATTCTCCTTCAGCCTTTTTATACGAGGGTACCTCAACAGGCACGACAGCATGAAAGACCCCATTTGCACAAGGTTGGATGCCGAGCTACTCATGTCCCGTTCCTCGTCCTCAGTGATCTCACTGAAGGTATCTTCTTCCCCCCAGCCACGTACAACACCACGGGTACCAGATAGGTGACAACGAGCACCCTGGGATGCCTGTTGTGGTTGGTCTTCCCCCTCCTCCTCAAAGCCACATTCCTCCTCTGACTCCTCTTCCTCACAATCCTCTTCCAGCGTTGCCGCAGGTCCAGCAAGCAATGCTGATAAGGCTGTTTCTGGTGGTGATGGTGACCACAACTCTTCCTCTTCACGCTCATCTACGGCCTGATCCAGCACTCTTCACAGGGCACGCTCCAGGAAGAAAACAAATGGTATGATGTCGCTGATGGTGCCTTTGGTGCTACTGACTAGGTTTGTCACCTCCTCAAAACGACACATGAGCCTACAGGCATTGGGCATGAGCATCCAGTAACGTGGCAAAAAAATTCCCAGCTCCGCAGAGGCTGTCCTAGCACCCCGGTCATACAAATAGTCGTTAACGGCTTTTTCTTGTTGGAGCAGGCAGTCGAACATTAGGAGTGTTGAATTCCAACGTGTTGGGCTGTCACAAATCAAGCGCCTCACTGGCATGTTGTTTCGCCACTGGATATCGGAAAAGTGCGCCATGGCCGTGTAGGAACACCTGAAATGGCCACACACCTTCCTGGCCTGCTTCAGGATGTCCTGTAAGCCTGTGTACTTATGCACAAAGCGTTGTACGATCAGATTATACACATGTGCCATGCACGGCACATGTGTCAACTTGCCCAAATTCAATACCGCTACCAAATTTATTCCGATGTCACTAACCACTTCTCCAGTTGGTGCGGAGTCAGCCACTGATCCACTTGTGTGTTCAGGGTGGACAGGAGTGCTGGTCCGGTGTGACTCTCTGCTTTCAGGCAAGTCAACCCCAAGACGGCGTGACACTGCCGTATCCGGGATGTGGAATAGTACCTGGGGAGGTGCCGTTGATGTGGAGCAAGACGCAGCAGCAGAAGAGGACTCAGCCAAGGAGGTTATGGAAGAGGATGGAGTAGGAGGAGTAGAGGAGGTGGCAGCAGGCCTGCCTGCAAGTCGTGGCGGTGTCACCAACTCCTCTGCAGAGCCACGCATTCCATGCTTGGCAGCCGTCAGCAGGTTTACCCAATGCACAGTGTAGGTGATATACCTGCCCTGACCATGCTTTGCAGACCAGGTATCAGTGGTCAGATGGACCCTTGCCCCAACACTGTGTGCCAGACATGCCATTACTTCCTTTTGCACAATCGAGTACAGGTTTGGGATTGCCTTTTGTGAAAAGTAATCCCAACAGCTACAAATTTTTAGAACGCCTCAGACTCCACCAGCTTGTATGGTAAAAGCTGGCGGGCTAAGAGTTCAGACAAGCCAGCTTTCAGATGCCGTGCAAGGGGGTGACTTTGTGACATTGGCTTCTTATGCTCAAACATGTCCTTGACAGACACCTGACTGTGGGCAGATGAGCAGGAACTGCTCAAGGCGAGAGACGGAGTGGCGGATGGTTGAGAGGGGGCAAGGAGGACAGCAGTGGTTGATATGGCTGAAGATGCTGGACCAGGAGGAGGATGGTGGCTTTGAGTTTGTGTGCTGCTTGTACTCATGTGTTGATCCCATAGGCGTTTGTGATGTGCGATCATGTGCCTTCCCAAAGCAGTTGTACCTAGGTGGGTGTTGGACTTCCCACGACTCAGTTTCTTTTGGCTGCAAATGGCATCGCTGTTGTCAGAGGCAGACACAAACAAAAAATGCCACACTGCTGAGCTCTGCAATGATGGCATTCTGGTGGTGGCAACAGCATGCGTTGATTGGCAAGCTGTCTGGCTGACCCCGGGTGCCGATGCATGTTGTGCCACTAGCTCCTTGCGACGACCTCCCCCTCCTTCCAACTCGTCTCCTCCTCCTCTCTGTCTCCCCATCTGAACTTCCCCCCTCTTCTTCTTCTCTTCTAGCGGGCACCCACGTGACATCCACGGACGCATCGTCATCATCAACCGCTTCACTTGTATCTGACAACTCAGCAAAGGAATCAGCAGTGGGTACAAAATCATCATCATCATCACACCGTACGTCCATGTGTGTAATGCTGCCTGACTGAGACATATCCCTGTTATCTACATCCTCTGGCAATAATGGTTGTGCATCACTATCACTCATTTCTTCCAACTGATGTGTAAATAACTCCTCTGACAGATCAAGTGAAGCGGCTGTGGTGCTAGTGTTGGTGGTGGTGGCAGGTGGGCGAGTGGTAACTTGAGAGGTGCCCGAAGCTAAGCTGGAGGAGGATGGTGCATCAAGGTTCCGAGCGGAAGCTGTAGAAGATTGGGTGTCCTGTGTTAGCCAGTCAATTATGTCCTCAGAACTGTTCGAGTTCGGGGTACGTGGCCTCTGAACACAGGGCATTATTCTAGGGCCAAAGGGAATCACAGCACCACGAACACGACGGCCCCTGCGGGGTGGCCTGCCTCTGCCTGTCATTTTCTTTTTCGATTAGTGTTACTATGCGTGCAAGCTACTGTGACAACAGATATGAGTGGCACTGTGCACTGGCAGAAGTTGGCAGAGTAGACGCTGTAGGCCTGACACACACGCTTGCAGACAACTAACTGCTATTCAATCTATTACAGTCAAAATTGTATTTTTTTTTTAATGTACACTACTGTTACACCAGATATGAGTTGCACTGGGGTGACACTGTGCCCTTTCAGGCACTGAAACACACACGCGTGAAGGAAACTGACTGCTATTATTTAACACAGTCAAAAAAGTGTTGTTTTTTTTAAATCTACACTACTGTTACACCAGATATGAGTTGCACTGGGGTGACACTGTGCCCTGGCAGGCAGGCACTGAAACGCACACGTGTGAAGGAAACTGACTGCTATTATTTAACACAGTCAAAAAAGTGTTGTTTTTTTTAAATCTACACTACTGTTACACCAGATATGAGTTGCACTGGGGTGACACTGTGCCCTGGCAGGCAGGCACTGAAACGCACACGTGTGAAGGAAACTGACTGCTATTATGTAACACAGTCAAAAAAGTGTTTTTTTTTTTAAATCTACACTACTGTTACACCAGATATGAGTTGCACTGGGGTGACACTGTGCCCTGGCAGGCAGGCACTGAAACGCACACGTGTGAAGGAAACTGACTGCTATTATGTAACACAGTCAAAAAAGTGTTTTTTTTTTTTAAATCTACACTACTGTTACACCAGATATGAGTTGCACTGGGGTGACACTGTGCCCTGGCAGGCAGGCACTGAAACGCACACATGTGAAGGAAACTGACTGCTATTATTTAACAGTCAAATAAGTGTTGTTTTTTTTAAATCTACACTACTGTTACACCAGATATGAGTTGCACTGGGGTGACACTGTGCCCTGGCAGGCAGGCACTGAAACGCACACGTGTGAAGGAAACTGACTGCTATTATGTAACACAGTCAAAAAAGTGTTTGTTTTTTTTTAAATCTACACTACTGTTACACCAGATATGAGTTGCACTGGGGTGACACTGTGCCCTGGCAGGCCCTGAAACGCACACGTGTGAAGGAAACTGACTGCTATTATGTAACACAGTCAAAAAAGTGTTTTTTTTTTTTAAATCTACACTACTGTTACACCAGATATGAGTTGCACTGGTGTGACACTGTTTTCCCAAACCTCAAAATGCCTATAAATACATCCCTCACCACACCCACAATTCAGTTTAATGAATAGCCAAGAAGTGGGGTGATAAGAAAGGAGCAAAAGCATCAATAAGGAATTGGAATAATTGTGCTTTATACAAAAAATTATAACCACCACAAAAAAGGTTGGGTCTCATGGACTCTTGCCAATATGAAAGAAATGAATTTATCAGGTAAGTTCTTACATAAATTATGTTTTCTTTCATGTAATTAGCAAGAGTCCATGAGCTAGTGACGTATGGGATAGCAAATACCCAAGATGTGGAACTCCACGCAAGAGTCACTAGAGAGGGAGGGATAAAATAAAGACAGCCAATTCCTCTGAAAAATTAATCCACAATCCAAATCAAAAAGTTTTAATCTTTATAATGAAAAAAACTCAAATTATAAGCAGAAGAATCAGACTGAAACAGCTGCCTGAAGTACTTTTCTACCAAAAACTGCTTCTGAAGAAGAAAAAACATTTAAATGGTAGAATTTAGTAAAAGTATGCAAAGAAGACCAAGTTGCTGCTTTGCAAATCTGATCAACAGAAGCTTAATTCTTAAAAGTCCAGGAAGTAGAAACTGACCTAGTAGAATGAGCCGTAATCCTCTGAGGCGGGGATTAACCTGACTCCAAATAAGCATGATGAATCAAAAGCTTTAACCAAGATGCCAAAGAAATGGCAGAAGCCTTCTGACCTTTCCTAAAACCAGAAAAGATAACAAATAGACTAGAAGTCTTCCTGAAATCTTTAGTAGCTTCAACATGATATTTCAAAACTCTGACCACATCCAAAGAATGTAAGGATCTTACCAAATAATTCTTAGGATTAGGACACAAGGAAGGAACAATAATTCCTCTATTAATGTTGTTAAAATTCACAACTTGAGGTAAAAATTTAAATAAAGACAGCAAAACCACCTTATCCTGATTAAAAATCAGAAAAGGATACTCACAAGAAAGAACAGATAATTCAAAAAAACTCTTCTAGCAGAAGAGATGGCCAAAAGGAACAATACTTTCCATGAAAGTAATTAATGTCCAAAGAATGCATATACTCAAACGGAAGATCCTGTAAAACCCTCAGAACCAAAGGAGGAGAAATTGGCTTAATGACAGGCTTGATATGAACCAAAGCCTGAACAAAACAATGAATATCAGAAAGATTAGCAATTTTCTCTGTGAAACAGCACAGAAAGAGCAGAGATTTGTCCTTTGAAGGAACTTTTTTTTTTATATATCTTTATTTATATCCAAAAAAAAGAAAAGAACAAATACAGCCAACAAAAAAGAAACAAATTTCCCCAAAATAGCAACAGTTCTAAATCAAACCAATTACAAATTTCCAAATTAATCAATTTCCTTGTCCCTGTCTCTCTATCCTCCCTTATCTAATTTCAGAAATACTAGCTATCCATGTAGTTCCAAAAAGAAGAAGAAGAAAAAAAAAAAAACTCCCACAACTCTCTCACATTCCGCTCAACCCCCCCCCCCCCCCCCCCCGGCACTCCTTCATTATCTCCTATGCCACCTCAAGTTATCTTTAAATTAATAATTTGCTCTATATAGAGTACCGTACCCTCACTTTGACAGCAAGCGAACTCTCTCCATATCTTAAGAAAGCAATTTCCTCTTCCCCCCACTCAACTTAGACTCGAAGGCTGCCTTAATCATTGAGTCAAGCAAAAGATTTTTCACTTCCCTCATAGAGGGAGTTTTAGAAGTTATCCAATATTTAAAGATAAGTGTCCTCACAATTATTATTACCATACGTATAAAGTTTGCTAAACTCCCCCAATAGTTATGGCCAACCAAAAAGAGGATAGAGTCCATTTCCAAGTAAATCCTCAATTTCCCTATTGAAGAGAGATAATACTCTAACTTCGCCCAAAATTGTTTAAGCTTGGGACAGTCCCATAACAGATGACCCAAACTGGGATCTTGAAGAGAACATTTAGGACAAACATTAGTCGCTTCTTTATTCCATTTAGCCAACCTACGTGGGGTTAAATACTCCCTCTGAATTAGCCTAAATTGTGATTCTCTATAATAAGAAGCCGAAAAAAGTCTTTGAGTAAGTTTAAGACTGTTCATAAGTGATCTATCTAAGTCCGTTAAATCAGTTATTCTATTCCACTGTTTAACTAGCTCCTGTGACACATCTTTTTCTTCTAAGGATAGAAGGAATCTATAGATAGTTGACAATAACCTTTTCTCTGGTAATTTAACATTAATAAGAGGATGATCATCCCACATATGGGGAAAGATCCTAACAAGACCAAGAATATAACTTTTAATTTGTAAAAAGTAAAAACATAATTTATGTAAGAACTTACCTGATAAATTCATTTCTTTCATATTAGCAAGAGTCCATGAGCTAGTGACGTATGGGATATACATTCCTACCAGGAGGGGCAAAGTTTCCCAAACCTTAAAATGCCTATAAATACACCCCACCCACAATTCAGTTTAATGAATAGCCAAGAAGTGGGGTGATAAGAAAGGAGTGAAAGCATCAAAAAAATAAGGAATTGGAATAATTGTGCTTTATACAAAAAAATCATAGCCACCACAAAAAGGGTGGGCCTCATGGACTCTTGCTAATATGAAAGAAATGAATTATCAGGTAAGTTCTTACATAAATTATGTTTTCTTTCATGTAATTAGCTAGAGTCCATGAGCTAGTGACGTATGGGATAGTAGATACCCAAGATGTGGAACTTCCACGCAAGAGTCACTAGAGAGGGAGGGATAAAATAAAGACAGCCAATTCCGCTGAAAAATTAATCCACTACCCAAATCAAAAGTTTCAATTTTTATAATGAAAAAAACTGAAGTTATAGGCAGAAGAATCAAACTGAAACAGCTGCCTGAAATACTATTCTACCAAAAACTACTTCTGAAGAAGAGAAAACATCAAAATGGTAGAATTTAGTAAAAGTATGCAAAGAAGACCAAGTCGTTACTTTGCAAATCTGATCAACAGAAGCTTCATTCTTAAAAGTCCAGGAAGTAGAAACTGACCTAGTAGAATGAGCCGTAATCCTCTGAGGCGGGGATTAACCCAACTCCAAATAAGCATGATGAATCAAAAGCTTTAACCAAGATGCCAAAGAAATGGCAGAAGCCTTCTGACCTTTTCTAAAACCAGAAAAAGTAACAAATAGACTAGAAGTCTTTCTGAAATCTGAGTAGCTGCAACATAATTTCAAAACTGTTACCTCATCCAAAGAATGTAAGAATCTCTCCAAAGAATTCTTAGTATTAGGACACAAGGAAGGGACAATAATTCCTCTACTAATGTTGTTAAAAATTCACAACTTTAGGTAAAAATTGAAAAGAAGACCACCTTATCCTGATGAAAAATCAGAAAAAGGAGACTCACAAGAAAGAGCAAATAATTCAAAAACTGTTCTAGCTGAAGAGATGTCTAAAAGGAACAAGTCCTCAGAACCAAATTAAGACTCCAAAGAGGAGAAATTGGCTTAAATGACAGACTTGATACGAACCAAAGCCTGAACAAAACAATGAATAACAGAAAGATTAGCAAATTTTTCTGTGAAAACAGCACAGAAAAAAAACAGAGATTTGTCCTTGCAAGGAACTTGCAGACAAAAACCGTTATCTAAACCATCCTTAAGAAACTATAAATCCTAGGAATTCTAAAAGAATGCCAAGAGAATTTATGAGCAGAGCATCATGAGATGTAAATCTTTCAAACTCGATAATAAATCTTACTAGACACAGATTTATGAGCCTGCAACATAGTATTAATCACTGAGTCAGAGAAATTTCTAAGACTAAGTACTAAGCATTAAATCTCCATACCATCAAATTAATAATTTGAGTTCCTGATGGATAAAATGAATGTTAAGATATAAGGTCTGGCCTTAATGGAAGTGACCAAGATTGGCAAATGGACATCCGAACAAGAACCATATACCAAAACCTTTGTGGCCATGCTGGAGCCACCAGCAACACAAAAGATTGCTCCCTGATGATTTTGAAAATCACTCTAAAAAGAAGAACCAGAGGCGAAAAGATATAGGCAGACTGATAACTCCAAGGAAGTGACAATGCATACACTGCTTCCGCCAGAGGATCCCCGGACCTGAATAGGCCCCTGGGAAGTTCCTTGTTTAGATGAGATGCCATCAAATCTATTTCTGGAAGCCCTCACATCTGAATAATTTGAAAAAAAAAATACATCTGGGTATAGAGACCATTCTCCCGGATGTAAAGCTTGATTGACAGAGATAATCCGCTTCCCAATTGTCTATACCTGGGAAAAGGACCGCAGAAATTAGACAGGAGCTGGATTTATCCCAAGCAAGTATCCGAGATGCTTCTTTCACAGCCTAAGGACTGAGAGTCCCACCCTGATGGTTGACATACGCCACAGTTGTGACATTATCTGTCTGAAAAACAATAACGTCTCTTTCTTCAAAAAGAAGCCAAAACTGAAGAACTCTAAAAAATGCACGGAGTTCCAAAATATCGATTGGTAATCTCGCCTCCTGAGATTTCCAAACCCCTTGTGCTGACAGAGATCCCCAGACAGCCTCCCAACCTAAAAGACTCGCATCTGTAGTGATCATGGTCCAGGTTGAATGAACCAAAGAGAACTATATGATAGTGATCTAACCACCAAATCAAAGATAGTTGAACATTGGGATTCAAAGATATAAAAAGTGATATCCTAGAATCCCTGCACCATTAATTCAGTATAAAAAACTGGAAAGGTTTCTTATGAAAATGAGCAAAGGGAATCGAATCCAATGCTGCAGCCATAAATAATAGAGACTGAAGGTTCCGACAAACGAAACCCAATAAAATTGTCACTTGTCTGCTAGAGACAAAGACATTGACACAATCCATCTGGAAACCTAAAAAAGGTGACCCTTGTCTGAGGAATCAAAGAGCTTTTGATAAAAAGATCCTCTAACCATGTCTTGAAGAAACAACAAAAGTTGAATCATATGAGATTCCACAGAACGAAAATACTGAGCCAGTACCACGAGACCGTCCAATAAGGAAACACTGAGAACCTTGAAAAGATTCTTAGAGCTGTCACTATACCAATAGGAAAAGCAACAAATTGGTAATGCTTGTCAAAAAAAAGAGAATCTCAGAAAATGAAAATTATCTGAATGAAAACAGAAAATGAAGATATGCATCCATTGTATCTATTGTAAACAAATAATGCCATTACTGACCAAAAAGGCAGAATAGACCATATAAACTCCATTCTAAAAGATGGTATACTTATATGACAATTCAAAAAGATTTTCTATCTTTGAAATAATGAATAGTTTTGAATAAAACCCCCAAATCCTGTTCCTAAAAAGGAACTGGTATAAATACCCCAGAAAACTCCAGGTCTGAACAGTGCCTTGAGCCCCAACAGGTGACCAGCCGCGCTTCACAAGTACCTAATACATATAGGACTGAAGCACACTTCAGGAAAGTGGGAGCCTTACTGGAATAGCTGGAATATGTTAGAGAGAGAAAAAATACTTCTCACAGACGGTTTTACTCTGAATCCTATTCTGTATCCAAATCTAAGAAATTTGGACCGAATTGAACCAAATAAATTTATTAAAAAGAAGTCTCAACCTGCCCCTTACCAGCTAAGCTGGAATAAGAATTGTACCTAAATGCAAAATTGGGGAGCTGACTTTGATTTTTTAAATGGCTTATATTGAATGAAGAAAACTTCCAATTATAAACATGTTATTTGGGGAAGAATTTAGAATTCCTTTCCTTAGTAAGAAAAAAAAGCTTAATATTTAGCCTTAGAACTCAATCTTGAAGCCCAGAGTAACAGTTGAAGAATTGAATCCAATTGTGAACCAAATAATTGATTACCTTGGAAAAAAAGAAATATGGAATTTAGAAATCAAAATAGCATTCCAAGATTGAAATCATAAAGTTCTTCTAGCTGAAATAGCTAAAAACATAGATTAAACCTCATTTGCGAAAATATCAAAAAAATGACGACGCAAATGAAATTATTAGCATGTAGATCAACTTAACAATGCTAAACAAATCATAATCCGATACTTGTTGCACTAAAGTATCCAACCAGAAAACTGAAGCAGTTGCAACATCAGCCAAATAAATTACAGGTCTAAGAAAAGTACCTGAAAATATATAATTTTCCTTAAATAAGATACAAGTTTCTAAAGGAAAAAAATAAATACTATCTGCTATAGGAATAGTAGTATGTTAGCAAGAGTAGAGATAGTCCCATTAACTTGAGTGATCTTCCTCAAAACGTAAAACTAACTGCCGGCAAAGGATATAATTAAAAACCTTAAAGAAGGAATAAAAGAAATTCCCGGCCTATTCCATTCCCTAGTATCAGGAACTGAAAAAAAACCTCTGAAGAAACCACAGAAGGTTAATAAGCAGAATTTAAATGTCAGCTAGTCTTAATCAAAAGAACTAGTTACTTCAATATCCAAAATAATCAACACCTTTTCAACAAAAAACAAATGTACTCTATTTAAAAATAAAAAAAGTAGATTTGTTAGTGTTAATATCTGATGAAGAATATTCTGAATGAGAAAATACACCATCAGAGAAGGATAATTCAGTATGTTGTTGGTCATTTGAAACTACATCAACTAAATGAAAAGTTTAAAAAAAGACCTAAAAATTTTATTAGAAGGCGGAGTAGCAGACAAAGCCTTTAGAATAGAATCAGAAAAATATTCTTATAAATTCCTAAATATATCTTGTACATTAGATGTAAAAAGAATAGCAATAGATAATGCATAAATACTAATGGACTGCATGTAAAAGTTTATCATAAAAACTTATTACAAACCATAGCTAAATATAAACATTCATAACATTAAAATAAATGAACTTAGCTTTGGTAGGACTAATATCAGTCATCAGGAATCCCTCAGTATTTTCTGATACAGGAACAGCTTTTGAAATATCTTGCAATATGTAATAGAAAAAAACAACATATAAAGCAAAATTATCAAATTCCTTAAATTACAGTTTCAGGAATGGGAAAAAAAATGCAAAACAAACAAGCCTCTAGCAACCAGAAGCAACAAAAAAGTGAGACTGAAATAATGTGAAAAAAACTGGCGCCAAGTATGACGCCCACATTTTTTGGCGCCAAGTAAGACGCCCACATTATTTGGCGCCAAGTATGACGCCCGCATTTTTTGGCGCAAAAAAACGTCTGTAACACACATGCGTCAAAAAATGACTCAACCATGTGTAAACTTCCGGCGTCAACTATGGCACCGGAAATGATGAAATTTTGCGCCAAAAAAGTTTGCGCCAAGAATGACGCAATAAATTGAATCATTTTCTGCCCCCGCGAGCCTAACAGCCCACAAGGAAAAAAGTAAATTTGAAAATTTTTGAAGGTAAGAAAAAATATTAATTCATATGCATTTTCCCAAAAATAATGAAACTGACAGTCTGAAAGAAGGAATACTGATTAACCTGAATCATGGCAAATATAAGTTTAAAACATATATTTAGAACTTTACATATAAAGTGCCCAACCATAGCTTTGAGTGTCATAAATAGAAATAAGATTTACTTACCCCAAGACACTCATCTACATATAGTAGATAGCCAAACCAGTACTGAAACGAGAATCAGTAGAGGTAATGGTATATAAGAGTATATCATCGATCTGAAAAGGGAGGTAGGAGAAGAAATCTCTACGACCGATAACAGAGAACCTATGAAATAGATCCCCTAGAGGAAGTCCATGGCATTCAAATAGGCAATACTCTCTTCACATCCCTCTGACATTCACTGCACTCTGAGAGGAAAACCGGGCTTCAGCCTGCTGCGAAGCGCATATCAACGTAGAATCTAGCACAAACTTACTTCACCACCTCCATGGGAGGCAAAGTTTGTAAAACTGAATTGTGGGTGTGGTGAGGGGTGTATTTATAGGCATTTTAAGGTTTGGGAAACTTTGCCCCTCCTGGTAGGAATGTATATCCCATACGTCACTAGCTCATGGACTCTTGCTAATTACATGAAAGAAAAATATGGTTTCTCTGGATTCCTGGAAACTTTTTTTTTTTAAATTATCAAATGCATATAATTTGTGATGGTTATAATCATAAAAATCACTAACAATCAAGGGGTTAGCGGTGACCATTTTTCATAGATAGCTGTCATGTTGCCCAACGGAAATCTAATATTACCTTTTATCGGTAACCATTTAGAAATATTCTGGGCTAAAGCCAAATGTTTAGATAGCTTCCTCCAACACAGCAATATATCCTTAAATAATAGATGATCAAAAATAGCCCTACTCAACTCCTTGTTGGTAGCAAATAGAACAAAATTCAGGGAAAAAGAAGAGCAAACCTGTCTTTCTAGAGACTCTTCTGAATATATAAAAGACCGTTTTAGCCAATCTACTGGGAATCGCAAGATGGCAGCCTGATTATACCATTCTAGATTTGATAGCCCTAATCCTCCTTTACAATAAGGTTGATATAGCTTGGTTAGCTTGAGTCTTGGTTTCCTTCCACTCCAAAGATAGTATCTTAATGCTTGATTAAAGCACAAAAGATCAATCTTCTTAATCAGGAAAGGGAGCATCCTCAGTGTATATAAAATTTTAGGAATAATAAACATTTTGAACAGGGTCACTTTACTGGGACTGGGAGTGTCGCCCAAGATTTCATCTTCTCTTCAGTATCTCTCAAAACCGTGCCAATATTTTCCCTATACCAATTAGCCGAATTGGCGGAAATCTTCAGCCCTAAATAACTCAGAATCTTAGTTTCCATAAATTGATAGGGTTGAAGATATGTATGTATCTAAGTATTTTGTTTTAACCATAGGATCTTAGATTTTGCAAGGTTGATCTTTTAACCTGACACTTTACTGTATTGATCCAATAAATTCACA
Source organism: Bombina bombina (assembly GCF_027579735.1). Classification (NCBI taxonomy): domain Eukaryota; kingdom Metazoa; phylum Chordata; class Amphibia; order Anura; family Bombinatoridae; genus Bombina; species Bombina bombina. The sequence continues at coordinate 154,553 of NW_026510961.1, forward strand.
ATCTCTTCAACCTGCTTTTTTTGGTTGGATACGTACAATAAAAGATCATCCGCAAATAACGCAGTCTTAAATATCTCTTTTCCTATATTGATTCCAGTCAGCAGATTCCTTAATCTGATAGCTAAGGGCTCAATTATAAGGTCAAACAGCAAAGGCGACATAGGACACCCCTGTCTAGTGCCTCTTGTCAAAGAGAAAACATCCGAGATCCCATAGTTAATCAAGATAGAAGCTTTAATATCTGAGTATATATTAGTCACAAAATCCCTAAACTGCCCCACAATCCCAAACCTACCCAAAACCTGTAGAAGGAAGGGCCACTCCACTCTGTCGAAGGCCTTCTCTGCATCCAAAGATAGCAGGAAGGCCTCCGGCAGAGCAGAGCCGCCCCCCTCATAATGGCAAATTACATGTAGAATTTTCCTTATATTAAACTCCGAAGCCCTACCCATAATAAAACCAGCCTGATCCTGGTGGATTACCCTAGGGAGTATTAACTTCAACCTATCGGCCAGAATTTTCATTAAGATTTTATAATCCAAGCCAAGCAAGGAGATGGGTCTGTACGAATCAATATCTGAAGGGTCTTTGTTGCTTTTAGGGATTACAATAATATTCGCTCTTTTAAAGTTCTCTGATGTTTTAAGATTTGATCCAAAATACGCATTATAAAGATCCACCAGAACCGGGCCAATCTCAGTCCGTAACATCTGATAGAACTCAAGAGGTAGATTATCTGGCCCTGGGGTTATCCCCCTGGCCATTAAACTAATTGTTTTCTGAATCTCATTTTCAGATATTGGTTGGTTCAAACACTTGCGATCTGCTTCTGAGATTTGAGGAATGTCGGTTTTATCTAGAAATTCCATAATTTTTCTTAGTTCAGGGCCCTGAGTTGAATAGAGTTCTTTATAAAAAATCTGAAATAATTGTGCAATTTTCTCTTGATCAGTATAGGTTATACCCCTTACTTTCAAGGCTGCAACTGGTTTCCTCCTAGTTTGTCTCTTAAAAGTTGCAGCCATCAATTTACCGGCTTTATTACCAAACTTTGAAAATCTATCAGCATTTTTATAAAGAAGTTCCTGTGCCTCTCCCATTAAAAAAGTCTCTCTATCTTTCCTCATGGAGAAATAACTTTCTGTGTTAACTTTGTTAGGATTTTTTAAGTACAAAGCATATGCCTCCCTTACCTTCTCAGATAACTCCTTCTCTTTCCCTGCCTTGTCCTTCTTTAACCTTGCTACATAAGTATTAATTTCCGCTTTCATATAGACTTTAGCAGTCTCCCAAAATAGTTGGATATTTTCTCTACAATGACTATTAAATGTCCCAAATTCTTCCCATGTAGTTAAAAGGAAATTTTTGAATTTAACCGAATCTCTTAGGTACGTAGGGAAGAAGAAACAGTTATAGGTAAAGTTTAGCTTTGTTTTAAAAGAGTTACTGGGGCATGATCTGATAACACAAAATCATGTATATTGCACTTCTCAATTTTAATTACTAGAGATTCAGAAATGAGGAACAAGTCCAATCTTGAAAGGGTATTATGTGATTTTGAACAACAAGTATACTCCAAATTACTAGGATTCAAGGGTCTCCATATATCCACCACATTTAAAGCCTCAGACAATAAACTAAAAATCTTTTTCTCAAATCCTGTGCTCTCTCACTACATACTCAGCACTCTCTCACTATACACAGCCTGCGCTCTCTCACTATACACAGCCTGCACTCTCTCACTATACACACCCTGCACTCTCTCACTATACACACCCTGCACTCTCTCACTATACACACCCTGCACTCTCTCACTATACACACCCTGTGCTCTCTCACTACATACTCAGCGCTCTTTCACTATACACCCTGTGCTCTCTCACTGTACACACCCTGCGTTCTGTCACTATACACACCCTGCGCTCTCTCACTATACACACCCTGCACTCTCTCAATATACACACCCTGCATTCTCTCACTATACACACCCTGCATTCTCTCCCTATACACACCCTGCACTCTCTCCCTATACACACCCTGCATTCTCTCACTATACACACCCTGTGCTCTGTCACTATACACACCCTGCACTCTCTCACTATACACACCCTGCACTCTCTCACTATACACACCCTGCACTCTCTCCCTATACACACCCTGCACTCTCTCCCTATACACACCCTGCATTCTCTCACTATACACACCCTGCATTCTCTCACTATACACACCCTGTGCTCTCTCACTATACACACCCTGTGCTCTCTCACTGTACACACCCTGTGCTCTCTCACTGTACACACCCTGCACTCACTCACTATACACAGCCTGCACTCACTCACTATACACACCCTGCACTCACTCACTATACACACCCTGCACTCTCTCACTATACACACCCTGCACTCTCTCACTATACACACCCTGCACTCTCTCACTATACACACTCTGCATTCTCTCACTATACACACCCTGCATTCTCTCACTATACACACCCTGCATTCTCTCACTATACACACCCTGTGCTCTCTCACTGTACACACCCTGTGCTCTGTCACTATACAGACCCTGCACTCTCTCACTATACACACCCTGCGCTCTCTCACAATGCTTTCTTACTTAACATCTCACTTATTCACTCACTATAAACCCTATACTCAGCACTCTCTCACTATACACCCTGTGCCTCTCACTACATACTCAGCACTCTATCACTATACACCCTGTGCCTCTCACTACATACTCAGCACTCTCTCACTATACACTCCGTGCTCTCTCACTACATACTCAGCGCTCTCTCATTATACACCCTGTGCTCTCTCACTACATACTCAGCACTCTCTCACTATACACCCCCTGCTCTCTCACTACATACTCAGCACTCTCTCACTATACACCATGCTCTCTCACTATACACCCTGTGCCCTCTCACTACATACTCAGCGCTCTCTCACTATACACTCTGTGCTCTCTCACTACATACTCAGCGCTCTCTCACTATACACCATGTGCTCTCTCACTACATACTCAGCACTCTCTCACTATACACCCAATGCTCTCCCACTACATACTCAGCACTCTCTCACTATACACCCTGTGCCTCTCACTACATACTCAGCACTCTCTCACTATACACTCTGTGCTCTCTCACTATACACTCTGTGCTCTCTCACTATACACCATGTGCTCTCTCACTACATACCCCCTGCTCTCTCACTACATACTCAGCACTCTCTCACTATACACCATGCTCTCTCACTATACACCCTGTGCCCTCTCACTACATACTCAGCGCTCTCTCACTATAGACCCTGTGCTCTCTCACTACATACTCAGCGCTCTTTCACTATACACCCTGTGCTCTCTCACTACATACTCAGCGCTCTCTCACTATACACCCCATGCTCTCCCACTACATATTCAGCACTCTCTCACTATACACCCTGTGCTCACTCACTATACACCCGTGCTCTCTCACTACATACTCAGCGCTCTCTCACTATACACCCAATGCTCTCCCACTACATACTCAGCACTCTCTCACTATACACTCTGTGCTCTCTCACTACATACTCAGCGCTCTCTCACTATACACCCTGTGCTCTCTCACTACATACTCAGCACTCTCTCACTATACACCCCGTGCTCTCTCACTACATACTCAGCACTCTCTCACTATACACCCGTGCTCTCTCACTACATACTCAGCACTCTCTCACTATACACCATGCTCTCTCACTACATACTCAGCGCTCTCTCACTACATACTCAGCACTCTCTCACTATATACCATGCTCTATCACTACATACTCAGCACTCTCTCACTATACATCCTGTGCTCTCTCACTACATACTCAGCGCTCTCTCACTACATACTCAGCACTCTCTCACTATACACCATGCTCTATCACTACATACTCAGCACTCTCTCACTATACACCCTGTGCCCTCTCACTACATACTCAGCACTCTCTCACTATACACCCCGTGCTCTATCACTACATAATCAGCACTCTCTCACTATACACCCTGTACCCTCTCACTACATACTCAGCGCTCTCTCACTATACACCCTGTACCCTCTCACTACATACTCAGCGCTCTCTTACTATACACCCTGTACTCTCTCACTACATACTCAGCGCTCTCTCACTATACACCCTGTACCCTTTCACTACATAATCAGCGCTCTCTCACTATACACCCTGTGCTCTCTCACTACCTACTCAGCGCTCTCTCACTATACACCCTGTGCTCTCTCACTACACACCCTGTGCTCTCTCACTACATACTCAGCGCTCTCTCACTATACACCCTGTGCTCTCTCACTACATACTCAGCACTCTCTCACTATACACCCCGTGCTCTCTCACTACATACTCAGCACTCTCTCACTATACACTCTGTGCTCTCTCACTACATACTCAGCGCTCTCTCACTATACACCCTGTGCTCTCTCACTACATACTCAGCACTCTCTCACTATACACCCCGTGCTCTCTCACTACATACTCAGCACTCTCTCACTATACACCCGTGCTCTCTCACTACATACTCAGCACTCTCTCACTATACACCCTGTGCTCTCTCACTACATACTCAGCGCTCTCTCACTACATACTCAGCACTCTCTCACTATATACCATGCTCTATCACTACATACTCAGCACTCTCTCACTATACACCCTGTGCTCTCTCACTACATACTCAGCGCTCTCTCACTACATACTCAGCACTCTCTCACTATACACCATGCTCTATCACTACATACTCAGCACTCTCTCACTATACACCCTGTGCCCTCTCACTACATACTCAGCACTCTCTCACTATACACCCCGTGCTCTATCACTACATAATCAGCACTCTCTCACTATACACCCTGTACCCTCTCACTACATACTCAGCGCTCTCTCACTATACACCCTGTACCCTCTCACTACATACTCAGCGCTCTCTTACTATACACCCTGTGCTCTCTCACTACATACTCAGCGCTCTCTCACTATACACCCTGTACCCTTTCACTACATAATCAGCACTCTCTCACTATACACCCTGTGCTCTCTCACTACATACTCAGTGCTCTCTCACTATACACCATGTGCCCTCACACTACATACTCAGCGCTCTCTCACTACATACTCAGTGCTCTCTCACTATACACTCAGTGCTCTCTCACTATTCGCCCTGTGCTCTCTCACTACATACTCAGCGCTCTCTCACTATACACACCCTGCGCTCTCTCACTATACACACCCTGCGCTCTCTCACTATACACACCCTGCGCTCTCTCACTATACACACCCTCTGCTCTCTCACTATACACCTAGCAGTCTCTCACTATACACCCTGTGCTCTCTCACTACATACTTAGCAGTCTCTCACTATACACCCTGTGCTCTCTTACTACATACTCAGCACTCTCTCACTATACACCCTGTGCTCTCTCACTACATACTCAGTGCTCTCTCACTACATACTCAGTGCTCTCTCACTATACACCCTGTACTCTCTCACTACATACTCAGTGCTCTCTCACTACACACCCTGTGCCCTCTCACTACATACTCAGCTCTCTCTCACTATACACCCTGTGCTCTCTCACTACATACTCAGCGCTCTCTAACTATACACACCCTGCGCTCTCTCACTATACACACCCTGCGCTCTCTCACTATACGCACCCTGCGCTCTCTCACTATACACACCCTGTGCTCTCTAACTATACACACCCTATGCTCTCTCACTATACACACCCTGCGCTCTCTCACTATACACACCCTGCGCTCTCTCACTATAAACACCTTGTGCTCTCTCACTACATACTCAGCACTCTCTCACTATACACCCTGCGCTCTCTCACTTTATACACCCTGCACTCTCTCACTATACACACCCTGCACTCTCTCACTATACACACCCTGCACTCTCTCACTATACACACCCTGCGCTCTCTCACTATACACACCCTGCGCTCTCTCACTATACACACCCTGTGCTCTCTAACTATACACACCCTGCGCTCTCTCACTATACACACCCTGCACTCTCTCACTATACACACCCTGCGCTCTCTCACTATACACACCCTGCGCTCTCTCACTATACACACCCTGTGCTCTCTCACAATGCTTTCTTACTTAACATCTCACTTATTCACTCACTATAAACCATGTGTATGTCTCATTACAGACTCTGTGCTCTCTCACTGTACACACCCTGTGCTCTGTCACTATACACACCCTGCACTCTCTCACTATACACACCCTGCGCTCTCTCACTATACGCACCCTGCGCTCTCTCACTATACGCACCCTGCGCTCTCTCACTATACACACCCTGTGCTCTCTAACTATACACACCCTGTGCTCTCTCACAATGCTTTCTTACTTAACATCTCACTTATTCACTCACTATAAACCATGTGTATGTCTCATTACAGACTCTGTGCTCTCTCACTGTACACACCCTGTGCTCTGTCACTATACACACCCTGCACTCTCTCACTATACACACCCTGCGCTCTCTCACTATACGCACCCTGCGCTCTCTCACTATACACACCCTGTGCTCTCTAACTATACACACCCTATGCTCTCTCACTATACACACCCTGCGCTCTCTCACTATACACACCCTGCGCTCTCTCACTATAAACACCTTGTGCTCTCTCACTACATACTCAGCACTCTCTCACTATACACCCTGCGCTCTCTCACTATATACACCCTGCACTCTCTCACTATACACACCCTGCACTCTCTCACTATACACACCCTGCACTCTCTCACTATACACACCCTGCGCTCTCTCACTATACACACCCTGCGCTCTCTCACTATACACACCATGCGCTCTCTCACAATGCTTTCTTACTTAACATCTCCCTTATTCACTCACTATAAACCATGTGTATGTCTCATTACAGACTCTGTGCTCTCTCAACCCCCCTTCCTCAGCACAATTACAGTTTGCCAGCTCCTTCCTTGGAAAATATTTTAAACATTCCAGACCACAAGGAATTTGACTCCTGCACCAAAATCCAATGGAGGAGGAGCTGAAATCTGTGAAGGCCATCTGTATTTGTGACTGTATTATGCACACATTAGTGAATGTGACTGTATAATATACAGTGTGTGTGACTGTATAATATACACATTAGTGTGTGTGACTGTATGATATACACATCAGTGTGTGTGACTGTATGATATACACATTAGTGTGTGTGACTGTATGATATACACATTAGTGTGTGTGACTGTATGATATACACATCAGTGTGTGTGACTGTATAATATACACATTAGTGTGTGTGACTGTATGATATACACATTAGTGTGTGTGACTGTATGATATACACATTAGTGTGTGTGACTGTATAATATACACATTAGTGTGTGTGACTGTATGATATACAGTGTGTGTGACTGTATAATATACACATTAGTGAATGTGACTGTATAATATACACATTAGTGTGTGTGACTGTATGATATATAGTGTGTGTGACTGTATAATATACACATTAGTGAATGTGACTGTATAATATACAGTGTGTGTGACTGTATGATATACACATTAGTGTGTGTGACTGTATAATATACACATTAGTGTGTGTGACTGTATGATATACACATTAGTGTGTGTGACTGTATGATATACACATTAGTGTGTGTGACTGTATGTTATACACATCAGTGTGTGTGACTGTATAATATACACATTAGTGTGTGTGACTGTATAATATACACATTAGTGTGTGTGACTGTATGATATACACATTAGTGTGTGTGACTGTATGTTATACACATCAGTGTGTGTGACTGTATGATATACACATTAGTGTGTGTGACTGTATGATATACACATTAGTGTGTGTGACTATATGATATACACTTTAGTTTGTGTGACTGTATGATATACACATTAGTGTGTGTGACTGTATAATATACACATTAGTGTGTGTGACTGTATGTTATACACATCAGTGTGTGTGACTGTATAATATACACATTAGTGTGTGTGACTGTATGATATACACATTAGTGTGTGTGACTGTATGATATACACATTAGTGTGTGTGACTGTATGATATACACATTAGTGTGTGTGACTGTATGATATACACATTAGTGTGTGTGACTGTATGATATACACATTGGTGTGTGTGACTGTATAATATACACATTAGTGTGTGTGACTGTATGATATACACATTAGTGTGTGTGACTGTATGATATACAGTGTGTGTGACTGTATAATATACACATTAGTGTGTGTGATTGTATGATATACACATTAGTGTGTGTGACTGTATGATATACAGTGTGTGTGACTGTATAATATACACATTAGTGTGTGTGACTGTATGATATACACATTAGTGTGTGTGACTGTATGATATACACATTAGTGTGTGTGACTGTATGATATACACATTAGTGTGTGTGACTGTATGTTATACACATCAGTGTGTGTGACTGTATAATATACACATTAGTGTGTGTGACTGTATAATATACACATTAGTGTGTGTGATTGTATAATATACACATTAGTGTGTGTGACTGTATAATATACACATTAGTGAGTGTGACTGTATTAAATAGACATCAGTGTGTGTGACTGTATAATATACACATTAGTGTGTGTGACTGTATAATATACACATTAGGGAGTGTGACTGTATTAAATAGACATCAGTGAGTGTGACTGTATAATATACACATTAGTGTGTGTGACTGTATAATATAACATTAGTGTGTGTGACTGTATAATATACACAGTGTGTGTGACTGTATAATATACACATTAGTGTGTGTGACTGTATAGTATACACAGTGTGTGTGACTGTATAATATACACATTAGTGTGTGTGACTGTATAATATACACATGAGTGTGTGTGACTGTATGATATACACATTAGTGTGTGTGACTGTATGATATACACATCAGTGTGTGTGACTGTATAATATACACATTAGTGTGTGTGACTGTATGATATACACATTAGTGTGTGTGACTGTATGATATACACATTAGTGTGTGTGACTGTATGATATACACATTAGTGTGTGTGACTGTATGTTATACACATCAGTGTGTGTGACTGTATAATATACACATTAGTGTGTGTGACTGTATAATATACACATTAGTGTGTGTGATTGTATAATATACACATTAGTGTGTGTGACTGTATAATATACACATTAGTGAGTGTGACTGTATTAAATAGACATCAGTGTGTGTGACTGTATAATATACACATTAGTGTGTGTGACTGTATAATATACACATTAGGGAGTGTGACTGTATTAAATAGACATCAGTGAGTGTGACTGTATAATATACACATTAGTGTGTGTGACTGTATAATATAACATTAGTGTGTGTGACTGTATAATATACACAGTGTGTGTGACTGTATAATATACACATTAGTGTGTGTGACTGTATAGTATACACAGTGTGTGTGACTGTATAATATACACATTAGTGTGTGTGACTGTATAATATACACATGAGTGTGTGTGACTGTATGATATACACATTAGTGTGTGTGACTGTATGATATACACATCAGTGTGTGTGACTGTATAATATACACATTAGTGTGTGTGACTGTATGATATACACATTAGTGTGTGTGACTGTATGATATACACATTAGTGTGTGTGACTGTATGTTATACACATCAGTGTGTGTGACTGTATAATATACACATTAGTGTGTGTGACTGTATAATATACACATTAGTGTGTGTGACTGTATAATATACACATTAGTGTGTGTGACTGTATAATATACACATTAGTGTGTGTGACTGTATAATATACACATTAGTGAGTGTGACTGTATTAAATAGACATCAGTGTGTGTGACTGTATAATATACACATCAGTGAGTGTGACTGTATAATATACACATTAGTGTGTGTGACTGTATGATATACACATTAGTGTGTGTGACTGTATGATATACACATTAGTTTGTGTGACTGTATGATATACACATCAGTGAGTGTGACTGTATTAAATAGACATCAGTGTGTGTGACTGTATAATATACACATCAGTGAGTGTGACTGTATAATATACACATTAGTGTGTGTGACTGTATAATATACACATCAATGAGTGTGACTGTATTAAATAGACATCAGTGTGTGTGACTGTATAATATACACATTAGTGTGTGTGACTGTATGATATACACATCAGTGTGTGTGACTGTATGATATACACATTAGTGTGTGTGACTGTATGATATACACATTAGTGTGTGTGACTGTATAATATACACATCAATGAGTGTGACTGTATTAAATAGACATCAGTGAGTGTGACTGTATGATATACACATTAGTGTGTGTGACTGTATAATATACACATCAGTTTGTGTGACTGTATGATATACACATTAGTGTGTGTGACTGTATGATATACAGTGTGTGTGACTATATAATATACACATTAGTGTGTGTGACTGTATGATATACACATTAGTGTGTGTGACTGTATGATATACACATTAGTGTGTGTGACTGTATAATATACACATTAGTGTGTGTGACTGTATAATATACACATTAGTGTGTGTGACTGTATAATATACACAGTGTGTGTGACTGTATAATATACACATTAGTGTGTGTGACTGTATAATATACACATTAGTGTGTGTGACTGTATAATATACACATTAGTGTGTGTGACTGTATAATATACACATTAGTGTGTGTGACTGTATAATATACACATTAGTGTGTGTGACTGTATGATATACACATCAGTGTGTGTGACTGTATAATATAACATTAGTGTGTGTGACTGTATGATATACACATTAGTGTGTGTGACTGTATGATATACACATTAGTTTGTGTGACTGTATGATATACACATCAGTGAGTGTGACTGTATTAAATAGACATCAGTGTGTGTGACTGTATAATATACACATCAGTGAGTGTGACTGTATAATATACACATTAGTGTGTGTGACTGTATAATATACACATCAATGAGTGTGACTGTATTAAATAGACATCAGTGTGTGTGACTGTATAATATACACATTAGTGTGTGTGACTGTATGATATACACATCAGTGTGTGTGACTGTATGATATACACATTAGTGTGTGTGACTGTATGATATACACATTAGTGTGTGTGACTGTATAATATACACATCAATGAGTGTGACTGTATTAAATAGACATCAGTGAGTGTGACTGTATGATATACACATTAGTGTGTGTGACTGTATAATATACACATCAGTTTGTGTGACTGTATGATATACACATTAGTGTGTGTGACTGTATGATATACAGTGTGTGTGACTATATAATATACACATTAGTGTGTGTGACTGTATGATATACACATTAGTGTGTGTGACTGTATGATATACACATTAGTGTGTGTGACTGTATAATATACACATTAGTGTGTGTGACTGTATAATATACACATTAGTGTGTGTGACTGTATAATATACACAGTGTGTGTGACTGTATAATATACACATTAGTGTGTGTGACTGTATAATATACACATTAGTGTGTGTGACTGTATAATATACACATTAGTGTGTGTGACTGTATAATATACACATTAGTGTGTGTGACTGTATAATATACACATTAGTGTGTGTGACTGTATGATATACACATCAGTGTGTGTGACTGTATAATATGCAGTGTGTGTGACTGTATAATATACACATTAGTGTGTGTCACTGTATGATATACACAGTGTGTGTGACTGTATGATATACACATTAGTGTGTGTGACTGTATAATATACACATTAGTTTGTGTGACTGTATGATATACACATTAGTGTGTGTGACTGTATAATATACACTTTAGTGTGTGTCATTGTATGATATACACATTAGTGTGTGTGACTGTATAATATACACATTAGTGTGTGTGACTGTATTATATAGACATCAGTGTGTGTGACTGTATGATATACACATTAGTGTGTGTGACTGTATAATATAAACATTAGTGTGTGTGACTGTATGATATACACATTAGTGTGTGTGACTGTATGATATACACATTAGTGTGTGTGACTGTATTATATAGACATCAGTGTGTGTGACTGTATGATATACACATTAGTGTGTGTGACTGTATGATATACACATTAGTGTGTGTGACTGTATGATATACACATCAGTGTGTGTGACTGTATAATATAAACATTAGTGTGTGTGACTGTATGATATACACATAAGTTTGTGTGACTGTATGATATACACATTAGTGTGTGTGACTGTATGATATACACATTAGTGTGTGTGACTGTATGATATACACATTAGTGTGTGTGACTGTATGATATACACATTAGTGTGTGTGACTGTATAATATACATATTAGTGTGTGTGACTGTATAATATAACATTAGTGTATGTGACTGTATGATATACACATTAGTGTGTGTGACTGTATGATATACACATTAGTGTGTGTGACTGTATAATATACACAGTAGTGTGTGTGACTGTATGATATACACAATAGTGTGTGTGACTGTATAATATACATATTAGTGTGTGTGACTGTATGATATACGCATTAGTGTGTGTGACTGTATGATATACACATCAGTGTGTGTGACTGTATGATATACACATCAGTGTGTGTGACTGTATAATAGACATCAGTGTGTGTGACTGAATGATATAGACAACAGTGTGTGTGACTGTATGATATAGACATCAGTGAGTGTGACTGTATAATATAGACATCAGTGTGTGTGACTGTATAATATACACATCAGTGTGTGTGACTGTATGATATACACATTAGTGTGTGTGACTGTATGATATACACATTAGTGTGTGTGACTGTATGATATACACATTAGTGTGTGTGACTGTATAATATACATATTAGAGTGTGTGACTGTATAATATAACATTAGTGTGTGTGACTGTATGATATACACATTAGTGTGTGTGACTGTATGATATACACATTAGTGTGTGTGACTGTATAATATACACAGTAGTGTGTGTGACTGTATGATATAAACAATAGTGTGTGTTACTGTATAATATACATATTAGTGTGTGTGACTGTATGATATACGCATTAGTGTGTGTGACTGTATGATATACACATCAGTGTGTGTGACTGTATGATATACACATCAGTGTGTGTGACTGTATGATATACACATCAGTGTGTGTGACTGTATGATATACACATTAGTGTGTGTGACTGTATAATAGACATCAGTGTGTGTGACTGAATGATATAGACAACAGTGTGTGTGACTGTATGATATAGACATCAGTGAGTGTGACTGTATAATATAGACATCAGTGTGTGTGACTGTACAATATACACATCAGTGTGTGTGACTGTATGATATACACATTAGTGTGTGTGACTGTATAATATACACATCAGTGTGTGTGACTGTATGATATACACATTAGTGTGTGTGACTGTATGATAACATAATTTATGTAAGAACTTACCTGATAAATTCATTTCTTTCATATTAGCAAGAGTCCATGAGCTAGTGACGTATGGGATATACATTCCTACCAGGAGGGGCAAAGTTTCCCAAACCTTAAAATGTCTATAAATACACCCCTCACCACACCCACAATTCAGTTTAACGAATAGCCAAGAAGTGGGGTGATAAGAAAAAAGTGCGAAAGCATATAAAATAAGGAATTGGAATAATTGTGCTTTATACAAAAAAATCATAACCACCACAAAAAAGGGCGGGCCTCATGGACTCTTGCTAATATGAAAGAAATGAATTTATCAGGTAAGTTCTTACATAAATTATGTTTTCTTTCATGTAATTAGCAAGAGTCCATGAGCTAGTGTATAAATTAGAATCTAGGGAGCGCCTCACATTGGGCTGGGATATATATGCACATAAAACGTTGATAAGATTTATGAGAAAATGCACAGGTTTATTCATACAAACACGATAAAAACCGTAAAAAATTGTAAAAAAATTATAAAAAATATATGAAATTGCAATCAGATTGAGTTGAAATTACTCAACTTATTAGATGTATATCCTCTTATACATTAACTTATATGGTATCAGACAGGGTGGTGATACACAAGTGTAAAAGAGTAAAAAATATAAAAAGAAGTCATTCATGGATCCATGAGTACAATATAAAATATGAATAAAACCATATAGCAGGTACAGAAATGCAATCTTCAAAATTAAAACACTAAAAAAATACAATGCAATATAGTTAACGATTCCTAAGTATAATAATTGTGTGAACAGTGTGTAGTGTCTCCTATGTGTATTAGACAATCCCTGATATCAGGGTATATGAAATAGTTCCAAGTTCCTTGGGGGCAGTACTGCCCTATGGTGAGTCGGTCCTAGGGGTGATAGCTGTGAAGGTGTCCAAGAAGCCTGACTTCGTGGAGGGTGATGTAAATTTAAAATGTGGAAAAAAACTAATAGAAAAAATGATATCCTAGTGCTGTGATCAATAGCAATTCAAATCAAATCCAAAAAATGTGATAAAAACAAGTGAAAAGTTGAAAAAAGTTAAAAAAAAGGTTAAAGAATATTCGTTCTAATGTCCTAAATCCAAGATCCAAATAAAAAATCCAAATAAAAAACGGATAAGATTCCCAGTGTGCCTGTGGAATACAAAACAAAAACAAATAGTGCAATAACGTTTAGGAAATCCTTAGTACAAATGAAAACATAATTTATGTAAGAACTTACCTGATAAATTCATTTCTTTCATATTAACAAGAGTCCATGAGCTAGTGACGTATGGGATATACATTCCTACCAGGAGGGGCAAAGTTTCCCAAACCTTAAAATGCCTATAAATACACCCCTCACCACACCCACAAATCAGTTTAACGAATAGCCAAGAAGTGGGGTGATAAGAAAAAAGTGCGAAGCATATAAAAAAAGGAATTGGAATAATTGTGCTTTATACAAAAAAAAAAAATCATAACCACCACAAAAAAGGGTGGGCCTCATGGACTCTTGTTAATATGAAAGAAATGAATTTATCAGGTAAGTTCTTACGTAAATTATGTTTTCTTTCATGTAATTAACAAGAGTCCATGAGCTAGTGACGTATGGGATAATGAATACCCAAGATGTGGATCTTTCCACACAAGAGTCACTAGAGAGGGAGGGATAAAATAAAGACAGCCAATTCCTGCTGAAAATAATCCACACCCAAAATAAAGTTTAATGAAAAACATAAGCAGAAGATTCAAACCGAAACCACTGCCTGAAGTACCTTTCTACCAAAAACTGCTTCAGAAGAAGAGAATACATCAAAATGGTAGAATTTAGTAAAAGTATGCAAAGAGGACCAAGTCGCTGCTTTGCAAATCTGATCAACTGAAGCTTCATTCCTAAACGCCCAGGAAGTAGAAACTGACCTAGTAGAATGAGCTGTAATCCTTTGAGGCGGAGTCTTACCCGAATTAACATAGGCAAGATGAATTAAAGATTTCAACCAGGATGCCAAAGAAATGGCAGAAGCTTTCTGGCCTTTTCTAGAACCAGAAAAGATGACAAATAGACTAGAAGTCTTTCGGAAAGATTTAGTAGCTTCAACATAATATTTCAAAGCTCTAACAACATCCAAAGAATGTAACGATTTCTCCTTAGAATTCTTAGGACATAATGAAGGAACCACGATTTCTCTACTAATGTTGTTGGAATTCACAACCTTAGGTAAAAATTCAAAAGAAGTTCGCAACACCGCCTTATCCTGATGAAAAATCAGAAAAGGAGACTCACAAGAAAGAGCAGATAATTCAGAAACTCTTCTGGCAGAAGAGATGGCCAAAAGGAACAAAACTTTCCAAGAAAGCAATTTAATGTCCAATGAATGCATAGGTTCAAACGGAGGAGCTTGAAGAGCTCCCAGAACCAAATTCAAACTCCATGGAGGAGAAATTGACTTAATGACAGGTTTTATACGAACCAAAGCTTGTACAAAACAATGAATATCAGGAAGAATAGCAATCTTTCTGTGAAAAAGAACAGAAAGAGCAGAGATTTGTCCTTTCAAGGAACTTGCGGACAAACCCTTATCTAAACCATCCTGAAGAAATTGTAATATTCTCGGAATTCTAAAAGAATACCAAGAAAAATGATGAGTAAGACACCAAGAAATAAAAGTCTTCCAGACTCTATAATATATCTCTCTAGATACAGATTTATGAGCCTGTAACATAGTATCAATCACAGAGTCAGAGAAACCTCTTTGACTAAGAATCAAGCGTTCAATCTCCATACCTTTAAGTTTAAGGATTTCAGATCCGGATGGAAAAAAGGACCTTGCGACAGAAGGTCTGGTCTTAACGGAAGAGTCCATGGTTGGCAAGATGCCATCCGGACAAGATCCGCATACCAAAACCTGTGAGGCCATGCCGGAGCTATTAGCAGAACAAACGAGCATTCCCTCAGAATCTTGGAGATTACTCTTGGAAGAAGAACTAGAGGCGGAAAGATATAGGCAGGATGATACTTCCAAGGAAGTGATAATGCATCCACTGCCTCCGCCTGAGGATCCCGGGATCTGGACAGATACCTAGGAAGTTTCTTGTTTAGATGAGAGGCCATCAGATCTATCTCTGGAAGCCCCCACATTTGAACAATCTGAAGAAATACCTCTGGGTGAAGAGACCATTCGCCCGGATGCATCGTTTGGCGACTGAGATAATCCGCTTCCCAATTGTCTACACCTGGGATATGAACCGCAGAGATTAGACAGGAGCTGGATTCCGCCCAAACCAAAATTCGAGATACTTCTTTCATAGCCAGAGGACTGTGAGTCCCTCCTTGATGATTGATGTATGCCACAGTTGTGACATTGTCTGTCTGAAAACAAATGAACGATTCTCTCTTCAGAAGAGGCCAAAACTGAAGAGCTCTGAAAATTGCACGGAGTTCCAAAATATTGATCGGTAATCTCACCTCCTGAGATTCCCAAACTCCCTGTGCCGTCAGAGATCCCCACACAGCTCCCCAACCTGTGAGACTTGCATCTGTTGAAATTACAGTCCAGGTCGGAAGAACAAAAGAAGCCCCCTGAATTAAACGATGGTGATCTGTCCACCACGTTAGAGAGTGTCGAACAATCGGTTTTAAAGATATTAATTGAGATATCTTCGTGTAATCCCTGCACCATTGGTTCAGCATACAGAGCTGAAGAGGTCGCATGTGAAAACGAGCAAAGGGGATCGCGTCCGATGCAGCAGTCATAAGACCTAGAATTTCCATGCATAAGGCTACCGAAGGGAATGATTGTGACTGAAGGTTTCGACAAGCTGTAATCAATTTTAGACGTCTCTTGTCTGTTAAAGACAGAGTCATGGACACTGAATCTATCTGGAAACCCAGAAAGGTTACCCTTGTTTGAGGAATCAAAGAACTTTTTGGTAAATTGATCCTCCAACCATGATCTTGAAGAAACACCACAAGTCGATTCGTATGAGACTCTGCTAAATGTAAAGACTGAGCAAGTACCAAGATATCGTCCAAATAAGGAAATACCACAATACCCTGTTCTCTGATTACAGACAGAAGGGCACCGAGAATCTTTATGAAAATTCTTGGAGCTGTAGCAAGGCCAAACGGTAGAGCCACAAATTGGTAATGCTTGTCTAGAAAAAGAGAATCTCAGGAACTGAAAATGATCTGGATGAATCGGAATATGCAGATATGCATCCTGTAAATCTATTGTGGACATATAATTCCCTTGCTGAACAAAAGGCAATATAGTCCTTACAGTTACCATCTTGAACGTTGGTATCCTTACATAACGATTCAATAATTTTAGATCCAGAACTGGTCTGAAGGAATTCTCCTTCTTTGGTACAATGAAGAGATTTGAATAAAACCCCATCCCCTGTTCCGGAACTGGAACTGGCATAATTACTCCAGCCAACTCTAGATCTGAAACACAATTCAGAAATGCTTGAGCTTTCACTGGATTTACTGGGACACGGGAAAGAAAAAATCTCTTTGCAGGAGGTCTCATCTTGAAACCAATTCTGTACCCTTCTGAAACAATGCTCTGAATCCAAAGATTGTGAACAGAATTGATCCAAATTTCTTTGAAAAAACGTAACCTGCCCCCTACCAGCTGAACTGGAATGAGGGCCGTACCTTCATGTGAACTTAGAAGCAGGCTTTGCCTTTCTAGCAGGCTTGGATTTACTCCAGACTGGAGATGGTTTCCAAACTGAAACTGCTCCTGAGGACGAAGGATCAGGCTTTTGTTCTTTGTTGAAACGAAAGGAACGAAAACGATTGTTAGCCCTGTTTTTACCTTTAGATTTTTTATCCTGTGGTAAAAAAGTTCCTTTCCCACCAGTAACAGTTGAAATAATAGAATCCAACTGAGAACCAAATAATTTGTTTCCCTGGAAAGAAATGGAAAGTAGAGTTGATTTAGAAGCCATATCAGCATTCCAAGTCTTAAGCCATAAAGCTCTTCTGGCTAAGATAGCTAGAGACATAAACCTAACATCGACTCTAATAATATCAAAAATGGCATCACAGATAAAATTATTAGCATGCTGAAGAAGAATAATAATATCATGAGAATCACGATTTGCTACTTGTTGCGCTAGGGTTTCCAACCAAAAAGTTGAAGCTGCAGCAACATCAGCCAATGATATAGCAGGTCTAAGAAGATTACCTGAACACAGATAAGCTTTTCTTAGAAAGGATTCAATTTTTCTATCTAAAGGATCCTTAAACGAGGTACCATCTGACGTAGGAATGGTAGTACGTTTAGCAAGGGTAGAAATAGCCCCATCAACTTTAGGGATTTTGTCCCAAAATTCTAACCTGTCAGGCGGAACAGGATATAATTGCTTAAAACGTTTAGAAGGAGTAAATGAATTACCCAATTTATCCCATTCTTTGGAAATCACTGCAGAAATAGCATTAGGAACAGGAAAAACTTCTGGAATAACCGCAGGAGCTTTAAAAACCTTATCCAAACGTATAGAATTAGTATCAAGAGGACTAGAATCCTCTATTTCTAAAGCAATTAGTACTTCTTTAAGTAAAGAGTGAATAAATTCCATCTTAAATAAATATGAAGATTTATCAGCATCAATCTCTGAGATAGAATCCTCTGAACCAGAAGAGTCCAAAGAATCAGAATGATGGTGTTCATTTAAAAATTCATCTGTAGTGTGTGACTGTATGATATACACATTAGTGTGTGTGACTGTATGATTTACGCATTAGTGTGTGTGACTGTATGATATACACATTAGTGTGTGTGACTGTATCATATACGCATTAGTGTGTGTGACTGTATGATATACACATCAGTGTGTGTGACTGTATAATATACACATTAGTGTGTGTGACTGTATGATATACGCATTAGTGTGTGTGATTATATGATATACACATTAGTGTGTGTGACTGTATGATATACACATTAGTGTGTGTGACTGTATGATATACGCATTAGTGTGTGTGACTATATGATATACACATTAGTGTGTGTGACTGTATGATATACGCATTAGTGTGTGTGACTATATGATATACACATTAGTGTGTGTGACTGTATGATATACACATTAGTGTGTGTGACTGTATAATATACACATCAATGAGTGTGACTGTATTAAATAGACATTAGTGTGTGTGACTGTATGATATACACATTAGTTTGTGTGACTGTATGATATACACATTAGTGTGTGTGACTGTATAATATACACATTAGTTTGTGTGACTGTATGATATACACATTAGTGTGTGTGACTGTATGATATACACATTAGTGTGTGTGACTGTATGATATACACATTAGTGTGTGTGACTGTATGATATACACATTAGTGTGTGTGACTGTATGATATACACATTAGTGTGTGTGACTGTATAATATACACAGTGTGTGTGACTGTATAATATACACAGTGTGTGTGACTGTATAATATAGACATCAGTGTGTGTGACTGTATAATATACACATCAGTGTGTGTGACTGTATGATATACACATTAGTGTGTGTGACTGTATAATATACACATTAGTGTGTGTGACTGTATGATATACACATTAGTTTGTGTGACTGTATGATATACACATTAGTGTGTGTGACTGTATGATATACACATTAGTGTGTGTGACTGTATGATATACACATCAGTGTGTGTGACTGTATAATATACACATTAGTGTGTGTGACTGTATAATATACACATTAGTGTGTGTGACTGTATAATATACACATTAGTGTGTGTGACTGTATGATATACACATTAGTTTGTGTGACTGTATGATATACACATTAGTGTGTGTGACTGTATAATATACACATTAGTGTGTGTGACTGTATAATATACACATTAGTGTATGTGACTGTATGATATACACAGTGTGTGTGACTGTATGATATACACATTAGTGTGTGTGACTGTATGATATACACATTAGTGTGTGTGACTGTATGATATACACATTAGTTTGTGTGACTGTATGATATACACATTAGTGTGTGTGACTGTATGATATACACATTAGTGTGTGTGACTGTATGATATACACATTAGTGTGTGTGACTGTATAATATACACATCAATGAGTGTGACTGTATTAAATAGACATTAGTGTGTGTGACTGTATTATATAGACATCAGTTTGTGTGACTGTATGATATACACATTAGTTTGTGTGACTGTATGATATACACATTAGTTTGTGTGACTGTATGATATACACATTAGTGTGTGTGATTGTATGATATACACATTAGTGTGTGTGACTGTATAATATACATATTAGTGTGTGTGACTGTATGATATACACATTAGTGTGTGTGACTGTATGATATACACATTAGTGTGTGTGATTGTATGATATACACATTAGTGTGTGTGACTGTATAATATACATATTAGTGTGTGTGACTGTATAATATACACATTAGTGAATGTGACTGTATAATATACAGTGTGTGTGACTGTATGATATACACATTAGTTTGTGTGACTGTATGATATACACATTAGTGTGTGTGACTGTATGATATACATATTAGTGTGTGTGACTGTATGATATACAGTGTGTGTGACTGTATAATATACACATTAGTGTGTGTGACTGTATAATATACACATTAGTGTGTGTAACTGTATGATATACACATTAGTGTGTGTGACTGTATGATATACACTTTAGTTTGTGTGACTGTATAATATACACATTAGTTTGTGTGACTGTATGATATACACTTTAGTTTGTGTGACTGTATAATATACACATTAGTGTGTGTGACTGTATAATATACACATTAGTGTGTGTGACTGTATAATATACACATTAGTTTGTGTGACTGTATGATATACACATTAGTGTGTGTGACTGTATGATATACACATTAGTGTGTGTGACTGTATAATATACACATTAGTTTGTGTGACTGTATGATATACACATTAGTGTGTGTGACTGTATGATATACACATTAGTGTGTGTGACTGTATAATATACACATTAGTGTGTGTGACTGTATAATATACATATTAGTGTGTGTGACTGTATGATATACACATTAGTGTGTGTGACTGTATAATATACACATTAGTGAATGGGACTGTATAATATACAGTGTGTGTGACTGTATGATATACACATTAGTGTGTGTGACTGTATGATATACATATTAGTGTGTGTGACTGTATGATATACAGTGTGTGTGACTGTATAATATACACATTAGTGTGTGTGACTGTATGATATACACATTAGTGTGTGTGACTGTATGATATACACATTAGTGTGTGTGACTGTATGATATACACATTAGTGTGTGTGACTGTATAATATACACATTAGTGAATGTGACTGTATAATATACACATTAGTGTGTGTGACTGTATGATATACACATTAGTGTGTGTGACTGTATGATATACACATTAGTGTGTGTGACTGTATAATATACACATTAGTGTGTGTGACTGTATGATATATACATTAGTTTGTGTGACTGTATGATATACACATTAGTGTGTGTGACTGTATGATATACATATTAGTGTGTGTGACTGTATGATATACAGTGTGTGTGACTGTATAATATACACATTAGTGTGTGTGACTGTATAATATACACATTAGTGTGTGTGACTGTATAATATACACATTAGTGTGTGTAACTGTATGATATACACATTAGTGTGTGTGACTGTATGATATACACATTAGTGTGTGTGACTGTATGATATACACATTAGTGTGTGTGACTGTATGATATACACATTAGTGTGTGTGACTGTATAATATACACATTAGTTTGTGTGACTGTATGATATACACATTAGTGTGTGTGACTGTATGATATACATATTAGTGTGTGTGACTGTATGATATACAGTGTGTGTGACTGTATAATATACACATTAGTGTGTGTGACTGTATGATATACACATCAGTGAGTGTGACTGTATAATATACACATTAGTGTGTGTAACTGTATGATATACACATTAGTGTGTGTGACTGTATGATATACACATTAGTGTGTGTGACTGTATGATATACACATTAGTGTGTGTGACTGTATGTTATACACTTCAGCCGCCAGCAACAAGCAGCACTGCACACAGAGTCGATGAGTCAGGGCCGCCATCACTGGTAGGCGCAGTATCGCTCTAGAACTCCATAGAATACTATAGTAAGTAGTAACTGGAATTATGACCCAAGCTACAAATCCCAGTGTCCATTGCGTGCCTGAAACCACGGCTCCCAATCCCATCATATTTTGCAATGTGATGGGCTGCACTGTTTCCGGTCTGTTGGTATCGGGGCATGACAGGTGAACGTTCACGTGAGTCCTCATCACGCAGTCCTGACTCACCAGATGCAGGGTACAGCTGCAGGAAACGGCATCAGCAGCAACACCTCTAAATTCCGTGAGTACCAAATGATAAGGCCGGGGGTAGAGACCACATGGGTACAAGTGAAGCGCCTGTGCTTTACTATTAAGCCCTTTTGCTGCAGAGAGAACCAGAAATATATTACTTTGCAGGGCATTTTGGAATCATCATTAAAATAGATTGTTGGGGATCTATAATGTAACGTTTTGCTACTAATACTGTATATTTAACTGTTATCTCTTTCACACTTCACATAGAACACAAAATAATCATATTTAGCCAGTCAATATCATTCACCATAATACATTGATTGTTTCCACAATGAACAAGTTCATTTTAGCCATTTATGCGACTAACTAATATAAAAATATATATTTTTAATGTTGATAGTCACATTTTTTTTCCATAAAGATAATCAGAACTGGGCTGGAGGGGGCTGGGCCGGTGTATACAAATTTTCAGGGCTGGTCTGATTTCCCAGTCTGGCCCTGTAAATCCTTCTAGTAACCGGCTTGGCTTGTTAACCTGAATCATTGTCTCAATGAACGATTCAGAAAAACCACTCTTAGACAGAACTGAGTGTTCAATCTCCAAGCAGCCAGCTTCAGAGAAACAAGATTTGGATGAAGGAACGGACCCTAAAGTAGAAGATCCTTCCTCAGAGGTAGTCTCCAAGGTGGGAGAGACGACATATCTACTAGATCCGCATACCAGATCCTGCAAGGCCACACAGGGGCTATTGGAATCACTGATGATCTCTCCTGCTTGATACGCGCAATGAATTGAGGAAGTAGAGCAAACGGAGGAAATAGGTATGCTAAACTGAAATCCCAGGGAACCACCGGAGCATCTATCAAGACAGCCTGTGGATCTCTTGACCTTTACCCGTACCTTGGAAGCTTGGCATTCTGCCGAGACGCCATCAGATCCGGCACCCGCCATTTGAGGGTTAACCAGGAGAACACTTTCGAATGGAGAGCACACTCCCTGGGCTAAAATGTCTGTCTGCTCAGAAAATCCGCTTCCCAGTTGCCCACTCCTAGAATGTGGAAGGCAGATAGACAGCAACTGTGAGCTTCTGCCCACTGAACAAATCGTTATAAAAAATGTGTGGTGATACTAATGTCAGACTCAACTGCTTCCCCTAAATCTGATATTCTCCTAAACTCAGAAAATAGTGTAAATAGAATGAAAAAGTGGGGGGTGGGGTGCGCTCAAAAGAGAGCTGTGAGTGGGACTATCTTTATTATGTAACTAAAGAAGCAATATTTGGTGAAGGGTTAGGTGCATACAATAGTAGCCCAATAAATGAATATCTGATTAAAAATAATTTGTTGTTGACAATCTGTAATGAATATTATAGAAATGGATATAAAGAATGGATATTATAGATCTCCAAGGTGTGGGTCTGTGTTATAATTGAACTTGTGTCCTAATTAAACTCGTGTGTCCTACGTGGCGTATACACTGTATTCAATGTGGAGTCGTTGAATGAATGAATATGATTGAACTTCTAATAAAATAGATAGTGAATGAGTGTGATTGAACTTCTAATAAAGTAGATAATGATCTTAGCAATTCTTATGATAATTGCTTTAATATTATATATGTGAAGAAAGGACAAACATCGATGTAAATAAAATTATATCCAGATATATGCATAAATGCAAAGTTCATGCAGATGGGCACAATATATACAAAAATATAGAATAGCAACAATATGCAACAGTTCATGCAAAGGAATAGTATGCAAAGGATATGCAACAATTTATGCAAAGGAATAATGTGCTACAATTCATGCGAAGGTAACATTAGCGGTAATAGCAACATAAGGCAATAAATCATGCAAAAGCATAAGGTAGCGATAATTAATACATAGACATCAATAGCATCCAATGGTAAATGGGAGGGGTGGAGGCGGACTATAGTCCGTGTATAAAAATTCCTGTACAGGATCACACAATGGTGAATAACTTTGATCGTTCTATGACGATAGGTTATGACGATAGGTTATGAACAATGTTAGAAACGAAGTTGTGGCCACAACTATTTGATATTGTATCCAAAAAGTATATATTGCTGTTAAAAGTGCTCGCTAGTTTGAGCAATTAAAATTCCATCAGAGTGGCAATGTAAAGTGGTGTTCCCCCTTACCGGACTACCGATATCCCATGTGCAGTTTTTCTTTAGTCTAAGTCCTCTTGGGACCATATTGCAATTAGTATATTTTTCCATATATATTATTTCAACTTTCTGTTTAATTTCTTTAATCATTATATTTTCTAATTCAGTCATCTCTTCCTTTAAATTTATATTAACTGTGTCTGAACATGTGTCATTAGTATTATTACAAATTTCAGATAGTAAATTCTCTCTCAGATTAAAGATGTCCATATCTGTATTTAGTATCTGCCAAACGGTAGAAAAAACAATATGGTATTGAAAATGTGTGGTGATACTAATGTCAGACTCAACTGCTTCCCCTAAATCTGATATTCTCCCAAACTCAGAAAATAGAACGAAAAAGTGGGGGGTGGGCTGCGCTCAAAAGAGAGCAGAAATAGTTGTGGCCACAACTTCGTTTCTAACATTGTTCATAACCTATCGTCATAACCTATCGTCATAGATCAAAGTTATTCACCATTGTGTGATCCTGTACAGGAATTTTTATACACGGACTATAGTCCGCCTCCACCCCTCCCATTTACCATTGGATGCTATTGATGTCTATGTATTAATTATCGCTACCTTATGCTTTTGCATGATTTATTGCCTTATGTTGCTATTACCGCTAATGTTACCTTCGCATGAATTGTAGCACATTATTCCTTTGCATAAATTGTTGCATATCCTTTGCATACTATTCCTTTGCATGAACTGTTGCATATTGTTGCTATTCTATATTTTTGTATATATTGTGCCCATCTGCATGAACCTCGCATTTATGCATATATCTGGATTATTTCCAACCTCAAGTCTAACAAAATTGTTTTAAATTACCATTTTTAGGCACATTTTATAGTAAAATTATATAATTTTATTTACATCGACGTTTGTCCTTTCTTCACATATATAATATTAAAGCAATTATCATAAGAATTGCTAAGATCACTATCTAATTTATCAGAAGTTCAATCTCATTTATTAAAGAAATTACCATAGGAATAGTGATGTCGCGAACCTTAAAATTTCGGTTCGCGAACGGCGGACTAGAACTTCCGCGACTGTTCGCGAACCGGCGAACCTCCATTGACTTCAATAGGCAGGCGAACTTTAAAACCCACAAGGACTCTTTCTGGCCACAATAGTGATGGAAAAGTTGTTTCAAGGGGACTAACACCTGGACTGTGGCATGCCGGAGGGGGATCCATGGCAAAACTCCCACGGAAAATTACATAGTTGATGCAGAGTCTGGTTTTAACCCATAAAGGGCCTTAATCACCTAACATTCCTAAAATTTTTTTGAATAACGTGCTTTAAAACATCAGGTATGATGTTGTATCGATCAGGTAGTATAAGGGTTACGCCCGCTTCAAAGTGACAGACCAAACTCCCCGTGTAACGCACCGCAAACAACCGCAAACAGTCCATTTGCACAACCACGAGATAGATAGATTTGATAGATACATAGATTACATAGATCAATAGATGCAATATACATTTGATAGATACGAATTACATAGATCAATCGATGCAATATACATTTGATAGATACGAATTACATAGATCAATCAATGCAATATACATTTGATAGATACGCATTACATAGATCAAAAGATGCAATATACATTTGATAGATACGAATTACATAGATCAATAGATGCAATTTATATTTGATAGATACGATTGATAGATAGATTTGATAGATAAATAGATAGATTTGATAGATATATGATTTCCCTGACAGAGTATAACAATAAGACATGCGGTCTGGGACCCGTGGTGTGTTAAGTAGTACTATTCTAAGCAGTTTACTACCTGTTCCTCCCCCTATCGGGGGAGGTCTATATGGCCTGCATTTTTGGAACAGGGAGATGGAAGAAGATGATTGGTTTGTCCTCCTACTTCAAATTTGGCCTAAACACAAGTGGCTGTCTCAAATCAGTCCGGCCACGAGATAGATAGATTTGATAGATAGATATACATAGAATGGAGAGAGAATCCTATAGAAGTGTATTGGGGCAGACGGAGTTCAGAAGGGGAGGAGCTAGCAGCAAGATGGACGCTAGCACGCCGCTCTAACCTAAAGGGCATCATCCAACATCCCCCACCTGCGCTTATCCTTGGCCAGAAGAGATTCTACCTGGCCTGGATACCTTGTTTGCAGATGCCGGCTCCTTAATTGCAGACTGACTCAGGAGCAGAGTCAATACGCCTGGAGGCGTTCTCGCACATAGCTACCCGGTCTAAAGACATACACAAAACCTGACAGAACTTGCTAAAAAGCCAAAGGAAGGGAAACGGAGTTGATGAGTCGGAGGCAGAGACCACGGAGGTATCCGAGATCGGCGGCCCCTATACTCACCGCGACCAGTGTTCCCTTTGTTCAGGAGTCAGGAGCCAAGAAACGACGTCGCTGTAGCTGGTTCCGGGTGGTGCTGCACACTAGAGGTCCGGATCTGCATAGCTGTCGACCGGAAACAGACGAAAACCAAAGTGAGGCTTGGCGGTGAGAGGACGCTGAGGCCAAGCTGGGACTGCAACGATACTCTATCGTAGGAAGTGTCGTATTTGGGAAGCAGGCCTGAGAACCGGAGCGGCTGAGAAGAGAGGAGACACGAGTAGAGCGGGCAGCAGGGGCAGGGTCCTCGCTGCTATGGTCCGGTAAGATCTCCCGCTTACTCCTTCTTGTTGGGCCCCATTAAGACTGTTGCTCATCCCATAATTCACCTTAAAAATTGGATGTAGCGATGCTAAAGGGGCCGCAATCTATTTTAAAGCAAAGGCCACCCAATGCCTAATAGAGTGTAACAATCTAACTTTTTCTCTCTTGGCAACAACAAAGGCACCCAGGTGTGGGTGGGAGCATTACCCATATATATAGTACTACGAAGCTGGACTGCTATACACTGGTTCTTGGGGGCATATAATATTATTTGACATATTAGAGAGACGCTCTCCTGTTTCAAAAGCTGGCAAATGTAATGAGGCCTTTCTGAATTATAAAGGGTCTGTGCAGAGCGGAAAAAGGACATACACGGTCTTAAACAACAGTTTTTACCAATTTATACAATCGAATCTGAGGGTCCATGGTGTCCAAAAGACAGTAAAGGATTTAAAGCTGAGGGTCGTAGAAGTAATTGTTAACTTTAACCTCTGTAGATAATTCATATATATTCAAGCATTAGATAAAGGTTACCCCTAAACGTTCTGAAATCATACAAAAAGAATTTAAGAGTGAATCCCTTGAGTAAATCGTTTATTGTTTTACAACTAGATAACTGTTTCTCTGAATTGTTTTTCTGATGTGATAATCCTGCCCAACAGCTAATTATTGAGAAAACTTCTCTGCTAAGGGTGTTGAATTTTCCTTTCTTTTTATATAGTGCTCAGCAGGGGATCAGATTATAAGCACTATGTGACGAAAAAATTCTTTTTACAGAGAAAAAGAGACACATAACCTAACAAACTTTGGTTTACAGGCTAAAACACCTGGTCTTAAGCAAGGTAATCCTTTGGCCATCTGGCATTGTAGGCTGTTCTTTTTCTTTTTTTTTTATTATTAATTTCTTTGCTCCACTCTACAGCAAGCAAGGAACTTGCTAGACAAAGTGACTACTTTGTTTATTTTGTTATTGGAATTAGCAGACTGAGATCACTACAAGCTCTGGAGGTGGTATACAAATACTCACTTATTTTTTTTTGTGGAGTACATTACGGTGCTCCCAGAATAAAATAAAAGTAGAGGGCACTGCGCTCACAAATAACTGCTTCACGCTACATAAAGTATAGATTAAGTTTATAACACTGTTTTTACTGTTGGTTTGTTGTATTTCTCACGGTTGTATTTGAAACAACACTTTTTCCTCTAAGGAGGGAGTGGTCTCTATAGGACCTTCTCTGTTTTCCTTTGATCACTACACTCACTTCACGATCGGTTCTACCCTGGTTAACAGGCTAGACCTTTTTTGTTGGTTCTCTTATCACACACATAGTTTTCTTTTTTCTTCTCGATTAGTCTATCCTAATTAAAGATAGATTAATTCCACTGAAAAAGATCCAAGATCAAGATAGAATAATAATTCCTAAGTATATGCAAATTAGGACCATGGATAATTTTTGATATTTATACACTCACTACATGGAAAGATTTATTTCACACACTAAAACCACCTCCCCTAATATGCCACCTAAAGCAAGAGAAAAAAAACTCAAACCCAATGAGAGCAGCTCGGATTTACTCAATCAGAATGAAACAGGGGTGAGTGGTTCAGATAATGCTCTCCTCATTCAACATATTTCAGAACTAGTGATGCCACAATTTGAAGCTCTAAAATCTGAAATGGTAATTGTCACAAATAAAATCAAACAGTTCTCAAGTCGTATGAATGAGGTAGAGTCTAGAGTATCTGACGTAGAAGACAGACATACAATACAAGACCAGATGGTTAACGCACATGATGTTAAACTCTCTGTGATCCAAGCTAAAATTGAGGAATTAGAGGACAAGGCAAGGCGCAATAACTTGAGGGTCGTGGGACTTCCGGAAACCGCGGAATACCACGATCTGATAAATTTTGCAGCTACACAGCTTCCAAAACTTGTAGGGAGCAATATAGAGAACGTTAGGATTCCAATAGAGAGAGCCCACAGACTGGGCCAGCCTAGAAGTAATTTAGAGGGACAGTCAAGACCTAGACCTGTTATTATCAAATTCTTGAATTTTCAAGATAAATTCCATATTCTTAGATTATACCGTAAGAATAACAATATTATGATTGGCCCCAACAAAATATTACTATTTCAAGACTTCTCAATGGAGACCCAAACTAAACGTAGGGAAATGGCTCCATACTGCTCTTGATTGATCAAAGCCAATCTTAAGGCGAGATTAGTCTACCCTGCTAAGGTGACACTAGAAAAAGATGGTAAGACCCATAGCTTTACAAAACCTGAAGAGATCAAGTCATTTTGTCACATTATAGGAGTATAACCAAGGTAACTACGAAATGAGAATGAGTCCCTAATAGGGAATGAATGGCGGTCCCAAAACCGACAGCGACAAATTTGATAAATGTAGTTCGCTTTGTGAAAGAAATTCAAATATACACAGAAGGGCGGAAAGATGGAAAAGTGATAATGTTTGTGGTGAGGGAGGGGGGGACTCCTTTCCTTCCCTTCTTTTACTTTTTTTATTATATACCCACATTTTTCCTTAAACTTCTGCATAATTCTAAAAGATCTCTCTTTCCTTTCTCTCCCTCTCTCTCTTCTCTTTTACTTCTTCTCCCCCCCCTCTTCTCTCCCAGAACCCAGATCGTCGGGAGTACACTTGTGCCTCTTGGGCACACGCTTCGTTTTCAAGGATAGATTGTTTTCTAATCTCAAAGCATATGCTGAAAATGAAGATGCGGGCAGAAATTCAAGATATCGTGATCTCCGATCACGCTATCATCTCCTTAGAGATAGGACTAACTGGTAAAGCATCTATAGCAAATAAGTTTTTTTTCCCCCAATAAATTTATAATAACCCCCATTTTAAAAAATGGGTCCAAAAGAGATGGCACCAATTTGTGACTGATAACCAAGATTATTTGGATAGGCCAGAAATCCTCTGGGAAACTGCGAAAGCAGTCTTTAGAGGAGAGATTAAGGCGTATACAGTAAGAATGAGGGCAATTTGGGGGAAAAGGGAGGAGCAATTAGCAAATACTTTAAGTAACAATTATAGGAGATACCTTGTTGATCCTTCGCCTGAGCATTGGCAAAAATATAAAGATAGTAAAACTATATATGATCATTTCTTGAAACAACATTCCATTTCAGAGGACTTAAAGTTGAAGGCTTTATACACTGGAGTACATGGGGTTTCAGCTAAATATCTATATTTAGCTGAAACCCCATGTACTCCAGTGTATAAAGCCTTCAACTTTAAGTCCTCTGAAATGGAATGTTGTTTCAAGAAATGATCATATATAGTTTTACTATCTTTATATTCTAGCAAGGATCGTCAATACTAGACAGCAGAAAAATTATATAGCAGCAGTCAAATATAGGAATACTAGAGTGTCTGATCCCCTAGGAATAAGAGAAGCCTTCTTTCAGACTTATCAAGAATTATATGCGCAGAAACAGATCAATTCTTCCTCTAAACAACATTTCTGGCAAGGAATATCCAAGAGGATCTCCAAGAACTCAATAAACCTTTTACTGTTGAGGAGATTGCAAAGGCTATTCAGAAGTTGAAGTTAGGGAAAACTCCAGGGCCAGACTCCCTGCCGGCAGAATTCTACAAATTACTCTCTGATCAGATCCCGACGGTTTTAGTTAAACTATTTAATGATTATTTTATTGGGAATAAACCTCAATCTACGCTGTTTGCAGCTTCTAATATAGTCTTAATTCCCAAGAAAGGTAAAGATTTGGAGCTAACGACATCATATAGGCCTATCTCGCTCTTGAATCAGGACTACAAGCTCTTGACATATATCTTGGCAAGCAGATTGAAAGCTCCCTTAGGTGACTTGGTCCACTCGGATCAGACGGGCTTTATGACGGGTAGGAGTCCCGTTAAAAACCTCAGGAAAACACAATTGGTCCTAGATTACTTTTGGAACAAAATAGAAAGACAAAAGCCCTCTCCCAAACCAGATCTCGCTATACTTACAATTGACGCCGAAAAGGCGTTTCGATTCTATCATATGGGATCATATGCTAACAGCACTAGGAAAATTCGGTATAATCGGTTCCTTTCAACACTTTATTACACAACTATACAAGGGGCCAACTTCTACACTTATAGTGAATGGGGAATTGACTGAGAAAATTATTCTGGGGCGGGGCACTCGTCAGGGGTGCCCTTTGTCCCCATTCCTCTTTAATCTATCTCTAGAACCTTTTGCAATTCTTTTGAGAAGAGAAATGCAGGGTATTCAGTTAGGAGGACATAAGTTAGTTCTGTCTCTGTTCGCAGATGATCTTCTGCTTTTTCTTAGTAACTTAAGGATAGCTATCCCCAGATTGCTGGAACTATGTAACCTGTTTAGCTCCTTTTCAGGCTATAAAATCAATTACGAAAAATCAGAGATTATGTGGATACGTAAACCTTTAGTCCCCTGCAAACATCCATTCTTAGAAACTTCTCAGAAAACGTACCTAGGAATTACACTGAGTAGGGACCCCAATAGGTGGTATGATCTGAATCTCAAACAGTGTATCAAGGGCCTGGCTCTGAAATTACAGAACTGGGGTAATCTCCCCCTATCACTCACTGCTCGAATTATCCTTAATAGGCTATTTAATCAGTTTATATGGCAAGGCAAGAAATCACAAATCTCACTATTCAAATTAACACTCCCTAAAGCTTTTGGAGGTATGGCGTGCCCCAACATAAAATTATACAACTACTCCGCACTAGCAAAATTTGCTCTCGATTGGATCACTGAAAAGGGTCTAAGCTCATTTTATGAGATAGAATCTGCACTGATAAAACCGTTTAGTTTAAAGTCGATCCTCCACCATGCGGCAAATAGACTTCCAGATCAAGTATATCAGATGCTTACCTTTAAGTATATTGTGCACGCATGGCAGAAAATATGCAAGGAATTGGGAGTAGATTTTAGGAAATCAGAATTTTTACCTTTAGTCGGTAACCCGAGCTTTCCAATAGCTTGTGAACCTTCGGTTTTTGATCTTTGGGCTAGACACGGAGTGAAATATGTAATACAGATCTGTGAAAGCAACAACTTGAGACTTTGCTCATTTGAGAACATAACTCATCAATTCCATCTCCCAAGGTCCAGTTTTTTTGCGTACCTACAAATTAGGCACTGGGTGGAGAAATTGAGACTAGATACAGGGCCGGGGATAGATAGTAAATACTTGAAGAGTATAATTTCTCAATATAGTGATGGGGTCAACACGATTTCCCAAGTATATCAAGCCATTATGAAGTGGGGGGGGGCCAGAATAATCTCGTAGATATTTCAACAAAATGGGCAAAAGAAAAACTAAAAGTAGAAACGGAGGATATAGCACAAAGCATCTCTCTGGCAGCTAGGGCAACCTTCACGCATACATGGAAAGACTCCCATATAAAATTAGTAAACAGGGCATATCTTACTCCAGCCAGGCTAGCAAAATGGAGCTGGGAAAAGAGGAAATGTCCCAAATGCAGTAAGGAATATACAGATTATATACACTCCTTTTGGGCTTGTCCCAAAGTAGCTCAATTCTGGCAGAAGATACATTTCTGGGCCTCTAAGATAATGGGGATCAGGGTTAAACTGACACTGCACCAGGTATTGTTTCTATGTAAACATACCATTAACCTACCCAACAATAGACTTATTAATCTATTTGTTTTGACGGCCCGAAATTTAATCTTAAGAAACTGGAAGAACCATAAACCACTTAAATGTACAGAGTTTCTGAAAGAAGTCCAGTATCAAATGGTGCTGGAGCAATATAACACAAGATCCATTAATCCAAAACAAGTCTCTAGATTTTTTAGTAAATGGAAGATCTATATTATCTCACTCCCTATAGATGTACAAAAACAGGTAGCGCGACATTTTAACTCTTCCCCTTGGTTCCAACAGCAAATAGAACGAGGTTGGCTCCCTAGACTATGGCTATGCAAGGAATAGGGGAATGGTGGGTTAGTTACTTTTCCTTCCCTCCCTTCCCCCTTTTTTTTTTTCTCTCTCTCTTTCCCCTCCTCTTCCCCCCCACTTGATTTCGATAACTATTAGCCCTCAGCACAGGTTTGGGATAATTTACTACATGTAAGTCATAACAAGGATTCGGTATCTGCTTAGAACTAGGATGTAGTAGAGGAGACTCACCCAATAGATGTATGCCCGGATATAGTTAGTAAGAGAAGTGGTCGCCTCAGAAACGATTTAAGTCAATGACTAGCTAGAAGAGTTAAACGACACATACCGAAGAGCTCGAATAGCCGAGGTATTTAGATAGTAACATAAGTTTCCGTAGATGCTAGATATGGAATAATGTATCTTAGTTTAGAATTAGGAGAGGAGTAAACTCTCCTATTAATATCAATGCAACCAAAGACAATGATCTCCCTTTCCTTTGTCCTTCTCTTCTTTTCTGTTTTCTTTCTTGTTTTTTTTTTTTGTTTTTTTTTTTCTTTTCCTTGTTATGTTCATGGTTGAAACGGCTAAAGCAGCTTGAATTTGGAAATTTTTTTATAGTTTGATATTGTGTTATCTATACAAGACCTGTAATAATATTAATTTACTATGTAATAGAATTGTACAGTATGGGAGCTGTGTCTCCTAACGCTGTTTCTTTACTATATAATGATCAATAAAATCATTTAAAAATAAAATAAATTTAAAAAAAAAAGATATACATAGATTGATAGTTAGATAGAATCGATAGAAGATAAGTAGATCGATTTGATAGATATATAATTACCCTGACAAAGTATAATAATAAAACATGCGGTCTGGGACCCATGGTAACTAGGTTGTGTTAAGTAGTACTACTCTTAGCACTTTAATCCCTTTTACTCCCCCTATAGGGGGATGTCTATATGGCCTGCATGATTACCCTGACAAAGTATAACAACAAAACATGTGGTCTGGGACCCATGGTAACTAATAATGATACAAGAAGAAAGGGCGCCTCCTAGTGTAGCCAATATATAAATGGACAGATAAAATTAGATGTAAATTTTATACTCACAGATTGTGAAGGCAAAGATAGTGCCAAGGAAAATGGTCTGGGAACTCAGCAGTGTCCCAGTTGACTGTGCACCAGATGCCAGGGCAGCTCCTCCTGATAAATTGTAGTAGCAATCTGAAAAAATGGAAGATATACAGAGGGCGACTCCTAGTGCAGATCAGTTAGCAATATATGGACCCACTAACTTCTCCCTTTAGAAAGATACTCACACAGTGGAAAGCACACTATAGTGCTAATGCAGCCTGCTGGGTATATTACAGTGGCCCAGCGCACATATACACTCCGGCAAAGAACTGTTCCAAGGTTTTGTGATGATCAAAAAATATAGGAGACTTCAGGTGATAAAAAACATAATTTATATAAGAACTTACCTGATAAATTCATTTCTTTCATATTAGCAAGAGTCCATGAGCTAGTGACGTATGGGATATACATTCCTACCAGGAGGGGCAAAGTTTCCCAAACCTCAAAATGCCTACAAATACACCCCTCACCACACCCACAAATCAGTTTAACGCATAGCCAAGAAGTGGGGTGATAAGAAAAAAGTGCGAAAGCATAAAAAATAAGGAATTGGAATAATTGTGCTTTATACAAAAAAATCATAACCACCACTAAAAAGGGTGGGCCTCATGGACTCTTGCTAATATGAAAGAAATGAATTTATCAGGTAAGTTCTTACATAAATTATGTTTTCTTTCATGTAATTAGCAAGAGTCCATGAGCTAGTGACGTATGGGATAATGAATACCCAAGATGTGGATCTTCCACGCAAGAGTCACTAGAGAGGGAGGGATAAAATAAAGACAGCCAATTCCGCTGAAAATAATCAACACCCAAAACAAAGTTTAAATCTTATAATGAAAAAAACTGAAATTATAAGCAGAAGAATCAAACTGAAACAGCTGCCTGAAGTACTTTTCTACCAAAAACTGCTTCAGAAGAAGAAAACACATCAAAATGGTAGAATTTAGTAAAAGTATGCAAAGAAGACCAAGTTGCTGCTTTGCAAATCTGATCAACCGAAGCTTCATTCCTAAACGCCCAGGAAGTAGAAACTGACCTAGTAGAATGAGCTGTAATCCTTTGAGGCAGAGTTTTACCCGACTCGACATAAGCATGATGAATCAAAGACTTTAACCAAGACGCCAAAGAAATGGCAGAGGCCTTCTGACCTTTCCTAGAACCAGAAAAGATAACAAATAGACTAGAAGTCTTTCGGAAATTTTTGGTAGCTTCAACATAATATTTCAAAGCTCTAACTACATCCAAAGAATGCAACGATCTCTCCTTAGAATTCTTAGGATTAGGACACAATGAAGGAACCACAATTTCTCTACTAATGTTGATAGAATTCACAACCTTAGGTAAAAATTTAAAAGAAGTTCGCAACACCGCCTTATCCTGATGAAAAATCAGAAAAGGAGACTCACAAGAAAGAGCAGATAATTCAGAAACTCTTCTAGCAGAAGAGATGGCCAAAAGAAACAAAACTTTCCAAGAAAGTAATTTAATGTCCAGCGAATGCATAGGTTCAAACGGAGGAACTTGAAGAGCCCCCAGAACCAAATTCAAACTCCAAGGAGGAGAAATTGACTTAATAACAGGTT
Source organism: Bombina bombina (assembly GCF_027579735.1). Taxonomy (NCBI): domain Eukaryota; kingdom Metazoa; phylum Chordata; class Amphibia; order Anura; family Bombinatoridae; genus Bombina; species Bombina bombina. The sequence goes on from NW_026510961.1 coordinate 190,954, forward strand.
TTATACGAACCAAAGCTTGTACAAAACAATGAATATCAGGAAGACTAGCAATCTTTCTGTGAAAAAGAACAGAAAGAGCAGAGATTTGTCCTTTCAAGGAACTTGCAGACAAACCTTTATCCAAACCATCCTGAAGAAACTGTAAAATTCTAGGAATCCTAAAAGACTGCCAAGAAAAATGATGAGAAAAACACCAAGAAATTTAAATCTTCCAGACTCGATAATATATCTTCCTAGATACAGATTTACGAGCCTGTAACATAGTATTAATCACAGAGTCAGAGAAACCTCTATGACTGAGAATCAAGCGTTCAATCTCCATACCTTCAAATTTAAGGATTTGAGATCCTGATGGAAAAAAGGACCTTGTGATAGAAGGTCTGGTCTTAACGGAAGAGTCCACGGTTGGCAAGTGGCCATCCGGACAAGATCCGCATACCAAAACCTGTGAGGCCATGCTGGAGCCACCAGCAGAACAAACGAGCACTCCTTTAGAATCTTGGAAATCACTCTTGGAAGAAGAACTAGAGGCGGAAAGATATAGGCAGGATGATACTTCCAAGGAAGTGACAATGCATCCACTGCCTCCGCCTGAGGATCCCTGGATCTGGACAGATACCTGGGAAGCTTCTTGTTTAGATGAGAAGCCATCAGATCTATTTCTGGAAGTCCCCACATTTGAACAATCTGAAGAAATACCTCTAGGTGAAGAGACCATTCGCCCGGATGTAACGTTTGGCGACTGAGATAATCCGCTTCCCAATTGTCTATACCTGGGATATGAACCGCAGAAATTAGACAGGAGCTGGATTCCGCCCATACCAGTATTCAAGATACTTCTTTCATAGCCAGAGGACTGTGAGTCCCTCCTTGATGATTGACATATGCCACGGTTGTGACATTGTCCGTCTGAAGACAAATGAACGACTCTCTCTTTAGAAGAGGCCATGACTGAAGAGCTCTGAAAATTGCACGGAGTTCCAAAATGTTGATTGGTAATCTCACCTCCTGAGATTCCCAAACCCCTTGTGCTGTCAGAGACCCCCAAACAGCTCCCCAACCTGTCAGACTTGCATCTGTTGAAATCACAGTCCAGGTCGGAAGAACAAAAGAAGCCCCCTGAACTAAACGATGGTGGTCTGTCCACCACATCAGAGAGTGTTGTACAATCGGTTTTAAAGATATTAATTGAGATATCTTTGTATAATCCCTGCACCACTGGTTCAGCATACAGAGCTGAAGAGGTCACATGTGAAAACGAGCAAAGGGGATCGCGTCCGATGCAGCAGTCATAAGACCTAGAATTTCCATGCATAAGGCTACCGAAGGGAATGATTGAGACTGAAGGTTTCGACAAGCTGAAACCAATTTTAGACGTCTCTTGTCTGTCAGAGACAGAGTCATGGACACTGAATCTATCTGGAAACCTAAAAAGGTTACCCTTGTCTGAGGAATCAATGAACTTTTTGGTAAATTGATCCTCCAACCATGTTCTCGAAGAAACAATACAAGTCGATTCGTATGAGATTCTGCTAAATGTGAAGACTGAGCAAGTACCAAGATATCGTCCAAATAAGGAAAAACCACAATACCCTGTTCTCTGATTACAGACAGAAGGGCACTGAGAACCTTTGTAAAAATCCTTGGAGCTGTTGCTAGGCCAAACGGCAGAGCCACAAACTGGTAATGCTTGTCTAGGAAAGAGAATCTCAAAAACTGATAGTGATCTGGATGAATCGGAATATGTAGATATGCATCCTGTAAATCTATTGTGGACATATAATGCCCTTGCTGAACAAAAGGCAGAATAGTCCTTATAGTTACCATTTTGAATGTTGGTATCCTTACATAATGATTCAATATTTTTAAATCCAGAACTGGTCTGAAGGAATTCTCCTTCTTTGGTACAATGAAGAGATTTGAGTAAAACCCCAGCCCCTGTTCCAGAACTGGAACTGGCATAATTACTCCAGCCAACTCTAGATCTGAAACACATTTCAGAAATGCTTGAGCCTTCACTGGATTTACTGGGACACGGGAAAGAAAAAATCTTCTTGCAGGAGGCTTTATCTTGAAGCCTATTCTGTACCCTTGTTAAACAATGTTCTGAATCCAAAGATTGTGAATCGAATTGATCCAAATTTCTTTGAAAAATCGTAATCTGCCCCCTACCAGCTGGGCTGGAATGAGGGCTGCACCTTCATGTTGACTTGGGAGCTGGCTTTGACTTTCTAAAAGGCTTGGATTTACTCCAGACTGGAGATGGTTTCCAAACTGATACCGCTCCTGTAGGGGAAGGATCAGGCTTTTGTTCCTTATTGTGACGAAAGGAACGAAAACAATTAGTAGACCTAAATTTACCTTTAGATTTTGTATCCTGTGGTAAAAAAGTTCCTTTCCCCGCAGTAACAGTTGAAATAATAGAATCCAACTGTGAACCAAATAATTTATTACCCTGGAAAGAAAGGGAAAGCAAAGTTGACTTAGAAGACATATCAGCATTCCAAGTTTTAAGCCATAAAGCTCTTCTAGCTAAAATAGCTAGAGACATATACCTGACATCAACCCTAATGATATCAAAGATGGCATCACAAATAAAATTATTAGCATGTTGAAGAAGATTAACAATGCTATGAGAATTATGATCTGTTACTTGTTGCGCTAAAGCTTCCAACCAAAAAGTTGAAGCTGCAGCAACATCCGCTAAAGATATAGCAGGTCTAAGAAGATTACCTGAACATAAGTAAGCTTTTCTTAGAAAGGATTCAATTTTCCTATCTAAAGGATCCTTAAAGGAAGTACTATCTGCCGTAGGAATAGTAGTACGTTTAGCAAGAGTAGAGATAGCCCCATCAACCTTAGGGATTTTGTCCCAAAACTCTAATCTGTCAGATGGCACAGGATATAATTGCTTAAAACGTTTAGAAGGAGTAAATGAATTACCCAAATTATTCCATTCCCTGGAAATTACTTCAGAAATAGCATCAGGGACAGGAAAAACTTCTGGAATAACTACAGGAGATTTAAAAACCTTATTTAAACGTTTAGATTTAGTATCAAGAGGACCAGATTCCTCTATTTCTAATGCAATTAAGACTTCTTTAAGTAAAGAACGAATAAATTCCATTTTGAATAAATATGAAGATTTATCAGCATCAACCTCTGAAACAGAATCCTCTGAACCAGAGGAATCATTATCAGAATCAGAATGATGTTCATTTAAAAATTCATCTGAAAAATGAGAAGTTTTAAAAGACCTATTACGTTTACTAGAAGGAGGAATAACAGACATAGCCTTCTTAATGGATTTAGAAACAAAATCTCTTATGTTATCAGGAACACTCTGAGTATTAGATGTTGATGGAACAGCAACAGGTAATGTAACATTACTAAAGGAAATATTATCTGCATTAACAAGTTTGTCATGACATTCATTACAAACAACAGCTGGGGGAACAGATACCACAAGTTTACAGCAAATACACTTAACTTTGGTAGATCCAGCATCAGGCAGCGATTTTCCAGAAGTATCTTCTGATTCAGGGTCAATCTGAGACATCTTGCAATATGTAATAGAAAAAACAACATATAAAGCAAAATTGATCAAATTCCTTAAATGACAGTTTCAGGAATGGGGAAAAAATGCCAGTGAACAAGCTTCTAGCAACCAGAAGCAAATAAACAATGAGACTTAAATAATGTGGAGACAATAATGACGCCCATATTTTTTAGCGCCAAAAAAGACGCCCACATTATTTGGCGCCTAAATGCTTTTAGCGCCAAAAATGACGCAACATCCGGTAACGCCGACACTTTTGGCGCAAAAACGTCGAAAAATGACGCAACTTCCGGTGACAAGTATGACGCCGGAAATAACAAAGAAATTTTTTTTGTGCCAAAAAAGTCCGCGCCAAGAATGACGCAATAAAATGAAGCATTTTCAGCCCCCGCGAGCCTAACAGCCCACAGGGAAAAAAAGTCAAATTTTAAGGTAAGAAAAAAATTGATTATTCAAATGCATTATCCCAAATAATGAAACTGACTGTCTGAAATAAGGAATATTGAACATCCTGAATCAAGGCAAATAAATGTTTAAACACAAATATTTAGAACTTTATATAAAAGTGCCCAACCATAGCTTAGAGTGTCACAAAAATAAGACTTACTTACCCCAGGACACTCATCTACATGTAGTAGAAAGCCAAACCAGTACTGAAACGAGAATCAGTAGAGGTAATGGTATATATAAGAGTATATCGTCGATCTGAAAAGGGAGGTAAGAGATGAATCTCTACGACCGATAACAGAGAACCTATGAAATAGACCCCGTAGAAGGAGATCATTGAATTCAAATAGGCAATACTCTCCTCACATCCCTCTGACATTCACTGCACTCTGAGAGGAAAACCGGGCTCCAACTTGCTGCGGAGCGCATATCAACGTAGAATCTAGCACAAACTTACTTCACCACCTCCACGGGAGGCAAAGTTTGTAAAACTGATTTGTGGGTGTGGTGAGGGGTGTATTTGTAGGCATTTTGAGGTTTGGGAAACTTTGCCCCTCCTGGTAGGAATGTATATCCCATACGTCACTAGCTCATGGACTCTTGCTAATTACATGAAAGAAAAGAGCTTTATATAAAAATCATTGAATGAACAAATAAAAATAATCAGTAAAACACGCTACGCGTTTCTCAGAGCTAACCACTCTGTTTCCTTAGGCAGGAAATACTGATCTATAGCTGAAGTCTCCAATTTATGTAACCTTAAACCAATTAGGATGTGAGTTACACCCAATACACACCCTTTCTCTTTTCCCACAGGTGCATTGTTTCATTTAGAAATATAACATATCTAATCAAATGCATAATATGCAAAGATCTTATCCAAAACTCACATGAATGCAAAGATATACAATGTAAAAAAATAATATACATTTAAGCAAAACGTTACATGGACATATGAAAATGATACAATACATTAAACAATCTTATTTGTAAACAAAGTAATCTGAGTACATAAACCTTATACTGTTTTTTTCCTAAGATGATCTGCATCCGTTTCCACATTCTTCTTGTTATATAAGATCGTCTTCAAATGCCAGTTTTCTGTATCGTGTAAACTATATTTGCTATTTACAAATATTGACCAATACAATCATGCAGTATGTATGAGTAATAACCGATGACCGTGTCTGTTTCACAGCCGAACTTCTAACTCGACCTTTAACCCTTGTATTAGCATATATAGTAAAGCAACAATCTGTGTTTGTTTCCTATGTTAGTTCTCTTACACCTCATTAAAAGCCGGCATAAACACCCATATGTTATAATCCAATGTGATTTTGTTACAAGGAAATTGAAATCGGCGTCAAACATCGACCATGTTTTAAAGTGAATAGCCAATCAAATCACTATATAGAAAAAGGGGTGTGTGAATCTTACCCAATAACTGTGTTTAATAAAATGTAATCCAATCTGTGAAGCCATATTTTTAAACAGGCTCATCTTTTGCTAACAGCCCTTAGCAGCTGTAGCTACAATAACAAAACTATAGCCAACGAACAATACGATTTCTAAGTGCCACATAACAAACACCTATCCTAAAAAACCCTTTTCTACATAACCTAGAAGACTGTGAACTCCTCTATACTAGGACGACATATCATATGTTCCTCGTATTAAAACGAATCTTATGTTACTATCTGTGTGGAGGTGTGTCCGTATTAGCCGATGATCTTTCATGACTATTGCAGTGGGCAAGTTAACTGAAATAACGCAAATCAGTGCATATGAATAAAAAGATTTCTTAACTGTGACCTATTCAAAGTGCCGTGTGTGCCTGTAGATATTGTAAAAGTCAATTGAAGTGGTATATAGCTAGAATTATGCTATCAAGAGGTAAAAAATGTCTATAGAATAAATGTACGATCCTAATCTTTTGTATACATCCATAGACTTGAATATAAATGTAAAGTATATGAATATATCAATACAAATATAACCTACAATATTGTGTATATAATATGGAACCTCCCATATGATGTTTTTCTAAACGCATACATGTTAAATGGTATCATTAACAGTGCTTTCCACTGTGTGAGTATCTTTTAAAGGGAGAAGTTAGTGGGTCCATATATTGCTAACTGATCTGCACTAGGAGTCGCCCTCTGTATATCTTCCATTCTTCCATGGTAACTAGGTTGTGTTAAATAGTACTATTCTTAGCACTTTAATCCCTATAACTCCCCCTATCTGGGGATGTTTATATGGCCTGCCTGATTACCCTGACAAAGTATCACAACAAGACATGCGGTCTGGGAGCCATGGTAACTAGGTTGTGTTAAGTAGTACTATTCTTAGCACTTTAATCCCTGTAACTCCCCCTATCGGGGGAGGTCTATACGGCCTGCCTGATTACCCTGACAAAATATAACAATAAGACATGCGGACTGGGACCCATGGTAACTAGGTTGTGTACTGTAAAGTAGTACTATTCTTAGCACTTTAATCCCTTTTACTCCCCCTATCAGGTGAGGTCTATATGGCCTGCCTGATTACCCTGACAAAATATAACAATAAAAGACATGCAATCTGGGAGCCATAGTAACTAGGTTGTGTTAAGTAGTACTATTCTTAGCACTTTAATACGTGTTACTCCCCTATCGGGGGAGGTCTATATGGCCTGCATGATTACCCTGACAAAATATAACAACAAGAAATGCGGTCTGCGATCCATGGTAAGGTAACTTCCTTTTGCACAATAGAGTACAGGTATGGCATCGATTTTAGGAACCCGGAGATAATTTTTAGGAACCGGGAGATGGAAAAAGATGCTTGGACACCCATTACAGGTCGTTCTCCTTCAGCCTTTTTATACGAGGGTCCAGAACCCTCAACAGCAACAACAGCATGAAACACCACATATGCCATCCTTTTGCACAATCGAGTACAGGTATGGCATCGATTTTAGGAACCCGGAGATAATTTTTAGGAACCGGGAGATGGAAAAAGATGCTTGGACACCCAGTACAGGTCATTCTCCTTCAGCCTTTTTATACGAGGGTCCCGGATCCTCAACAGAAACAACAGCATGAAACACCACATTTGCCATCCTTTTGAACAATCCAGTAAAGGTATGGCATCAATTTTAGGAACCCGGAGATCATTTTTAGGAACCGGGAGATGGAAAAAGATGCTTGGACACCCAGTACAGCTCGTTCTCCTTCAGCCTTTTTATACGAGGGTCCAGGACCCTCAACAGAAACAACAGCATGAAACACAACATATGCCATCCTTTTGCACAATAGAGTACAGGTATGGCATCGATTTTAGAAACCCAGAGATAATTTTTAGGAACCGGGAGAAGGAAAAAGATGCTTGGACAACCAGTACACTTATTTCTCCTTCAGCCTTTTTATACGAGGGTCCCGGACCCTCAACAGAAACAACAGCATGAAACACCACATATGCCATCCTTTTGAACAATAGAGTACAGGTATGGCATCGATTTCAGAAACCCGGAGATAATTTTTAGGAACCGGGAAATTGAACAAAAAACATGCTTGTACACCCAGTACACTTCGTTCTCCTTCAGCCTTTTTATACGAGGGTCCCGGACCCTCAACAGAAACAACAGCATGAAACACCACATATGCCATCCTTTTGAACAATCCAGTACAGGTATGGCATCGATTTTAGGAACCCAGAGATAATTTTTAGGAACCGGGAGATGGAAAAAGATGCTTGGACACCCAGTACAGCTTGTTCTCCTTGAGCCTTTTTACACGAGAGTCCCGGACCTTCAACAGAAACAACAGCATGAAACACCACATATGCCATCCTTTTGAACAATCCAGTCCAGGTATGGCATCGATTTTAGGAACCCGGAGATAATTTTTAGGAACCGGGAGATGGAAAAAGATGCTTGGACACCCAGTACAGGTCGTTCTCCTTCAGCCTTTTTATACAAGGGTCCAGGACCCTCAACAGAAACAACAGCATGAAACACCACATATGCCATCCTTTTGAACAATAGAGTACAGGTATGGCATCAATTTTAGAAACCCGGAGATAATTTTTAGGAACCGGGAAATTGAACAAAAAACATGCTTGTACACCCAGTACACTTCGTTCTCCTTCAGCCTTTTTATACGAGGGTCCCGGACTCTCAACAGAAACAACAGCATGAAACACCACATATGCCATCCTTTTGAACAATCCAGTACAGGTATGGCATCGATTTTAGGAACCCGGAGATAATTTTTAGGAACCGGGAGATGGAAAAAGATGCTTGGACACCCAGTACAGATCGTTCTCCTTCAGCCTTTTTATACGAGGGTCCCGGACCATCAACAGAAACAACTGCATGAAACACCACATATGCCATCCTTTTGAACAATCCAGTACAGGTATGGCATTGATTTTAGGAACCCGGAGATAATTTTTAGGAACCGGGAGATGAAAAAAGATGCTTGGACACCCAGTACAGGTAGTTCTCCTTCAGCCTTTTTATACAAGGGTCCCGGACCCTCAACAGAAACAACAGCATGAAACACCACACATGCCATCCTTTTGAACAATCCAGTACAGGTATGGCATTGATTTTAGAAACCCGGAGATAATTTTTAGGAACCGAGAGATGGAAAAAGATGCTTGGACATCCAGTACAGGTCATTCTCCTTCAGCCTTTTTATACGATGGTCCACGACCCTCAACAGGCACAACAGCATGAAACACTACATATGCCATCCTTTTGCACAATAGAGTACAGGTATGGCATCGATTTTAGGAACCCAGAGATAATTTTTAGGAACCGGGAAATTGAACAAAAAACATGCTTGGACACCCAGTACAGGTCGTTCTCCTTCAGCCTTTTTATACGATGGTCCACAACCCTCAACAGGCACAACATCATGAAACACCACATATGCCATCCTTTCGCACAATAGATTACAGATAAGGCATTGATTTTAGGAACCCGGAGATAATTTTTAGGAACTGGGAAATTGAACAAAAAACATGCTTGGACACCCAGTACAGGCCGTTCTCCTTCAGCCTTTTTATACGATGGTCCACGACCCTCAACAGGCACAACAGCATGAAACACCACATATGCCATCCTTTTGCGCATCGTTTTTAGAAAAACGTAGATAATTTTTCAGAACCATGAGATGGAAAAAGATGCTTGTTCGGTCCTCCAACTTCAAATTTGGGCCAATGCACGTGCAATCTACTGTGCCACCAGATATGAGTGGTGTGTTAATGAGTACTATTCTTAACAGTTTCATCACTGTTATGTGCCTTTTTTTGGTTTGGGTTTTGTAGCCACAGTGCAGCACCAGAGGCCAGAAAAATTAGGCATGTCCAAATGCCTGAAAAATTTGGTATTGTTGCAGCCACTGCTGTAGCAGCGGCCAGAAAAATTTATGTTTGTAAAACAGTTAGAAAGTGCCCTAAAACCTTGCGGCTTGAACACTAGTTGTTGGCGGATAAGTCACGCAAGTCATCCTGCATTCTAAGAAAAAAAAAGCCAGCGTGTGTACCATTTGTAGCCCAAGGCAGCTCATCTCATCATCAGGCCTTTTTTACTCAAATGTATCGCCCAATGTCAGTCCCTTCGGGATCCATCCCTCATTCATTTTAATAAAGGTGAGATAATCAAGACTTTTTTGACCTAGGCGACTTCTCTTCTCAGTGACAAAACCTCCTGCTGCACTGAAGGTCCTTTCTGACAGGACACTTGAAGCGGGGCAGGCCAGAAGTTCGATTGCAAATTGGGATAGCTCAGGCCACAGGTCAAGCCTGCACACCCAGTAGTCAAGGGGTCCATTGCTCCTCAGAGTGTCGAGATCCACAGTTAATGCTAGGTAGTCTGCTACCTGTCGGTTGAGTCTTTCTCTGAGGCTGGATCCTGAAAGGCTCTGGCGATGCATAGAGGTTAAAAAGGTCTGCATGTCCTCCATCAACAACATGTCAGGAAAGCGTCCTGTCCTTGCCGCCATGGCCGTGGGAGGAGGAGGAGGATTACTTTCATCTCTTCCCCTGTTAGATTCCTGTTGTGCTGTGACATCACCCTTATACGCTGTGTAAAGCATACTTTTAATTTATTTTGGAACTACTCCATCCTTTCCGACTTGCGGGAATTTGGTAACATTTCAGTCACTTTATGCTTATACCGGGGGTCTAGTAGCGTGGACACCCAGTACAGGTCATTCTCCTTCAGCTTTTTTATACGAGGGTCCCTCAACAGGCACGACAGCATGAAAGACCCCATTTGCAAAAGGTTGGATGCTGAGATAATCATGTCCCGTTCCTCGTCCTCACTGATGTCACTGAAGGTATCTTCTTCCCCCCAACCACGTACAACACCACGGGTACCAGATAGGTGACAACAACGAGCACCCTGGGATGCCTGTTGTGCTTGGTCTTCCTCCTCCTCCTAAAAGCCACATTCCTCCTCTGACTCCTCTTCCTCACAATCCTCTTCCTGCGTTGCCGCAGGTCCAGCAAGCGATGCTGATAAGGCTGTTTCTGGTGGTGATGGAGACCACAACTCTTCCTCTTCCTTCACGCTCATCTACGGCCTGATCCAGCACTCTTCGCAGGGCACGCTCCAGGAAGAAAACAAATGGTATGATGTCGCTGATGGTGCCTTCGGTGTGACTGACAAGGTTTGTCACCTCCTCAAAAGGACGCATGAGCCTACAGGCATTGCGCATGAGCATCCAGTAATTTGGCAAAAAAATCCCCAGCTCCCCAGAGGCTGTCCTAGCACCCCGGTCATACAAATACTCGTTAACAGCTTTTTCTTGTTGGAGCAGGCGGTCGAACATTAGGAGTGTTGAATTCCAATGTGTCGGGCTGTCGCAAATCAAGCGCCACACTGGCAGGTTGTTTCGACTATGGATATCTGAGAAGTGCGCCATGGCCGTGTAGGAACGCTTGAAATGGCCACACACCTTCCTGGCCTGCTTCAGGACGTCCTGTAAGCCTGGGTACTTATGCACAAAGCGTTGTACAATCAGATTACACACATGTGCCATGCACGGCACATGTGTCAACTTGCCCAATTTCAATGCCGCCACCAAATTACTTCCATTGTCAGAAACAACCTTGCCAATCTCCAGTTGGTGCGGAGTCAGCCACTGATCCACCTGTGCGTTCAGGGCGGACAGGAGTGCTGGTGCGGTGTGACTCTCGGCTTTCAGGCAAGTCAACCCCAAGACGGCGTGACACTGCCGTACCCGGGATGTTGAAAAGTACCTGGGGAGCTGGGGGGGTGCCGTTGATGTGGAGCAAGATGCAGCAGCAGAAGAGGACTCAGCCGAGGAAGAGGTTATGGAAGAGGATGGAGAAGGAGGAGTAGAGGAGGTAGCAGCAGGCCTGCCTGCAAGTCGTGGCGGTGTCACCAACTCCTCTGCAGAGCCACGCATTCCATGCTTGTCAGCCATCAGCAGGTTTACCCAATGCGCAGTGTAGGTGATATACCTGCCCTGAGCATGCTTTGCAGACCAGCTATCAGTGGTCATATGGACCCTTGACACCAACTCTGTGTGCCAGACATGCCATTACTTCCTTTTGCACAATCGAGTACAGGTTTGGGATTGCCTTTTGTGAAAAGAAATTTCGGCCAGGTACCTTCCACTGCGGTGTCCCAATAGATACAAATTTTTTGAAAGCCTCAGACTCCACCAGCTTGTATGGTAAAAGCTGGCGGGCTAAGAGTTCAGACAAGCCAGCTGTCAGACACCGGACAAGGGGGTGACTTTGGGAAATTGGCTTCTTACGCTCCAACATGTCCTTGACAGACACCTGACTGTGGGCAGATGACCAGGAACTGCTACGTAAGAGAGACTGAGTGGAGGATGGTTGAGAGGGGGCAAGGAGGACAGCAGTGGTTGACGTGGCTGAAGATGCTGGACCAGGAGGAGGAGGGCGGTTTTGAGTTTGTGTGCTGCTTCTACTCATGTGTTCTTCCCATTGGCATTTGTGATGTGAGACCATGTGCCTTCGCAAAGCAGTTGTACCTAGGTGGGTGTTGGACTTCCCACGACTCAGTTTCTTTTGGCACAGGTTGCAAATGGCATCGCTGTTGTCAGAGGCAGACACACAAAAAAATGCCACACTGCTGAGCTCTGCGATGACGGCATTCTGGTGGTGTCAACAGCATGCGTTGATTGGCGTGCAGTCTGGCTGACCCCGGGTGCCGATGCATGCTGTCTGACTGTGCCACTAGCTCCTTGCGACGAAGTCCCCCTGCTTCCAACTCGTCTCCTCCTCTGTCTCCCCATCTGAACTTTCCCCCTCTTCTTCTTCTCTTCTAGCGGGCACCCACGTGACATCCACGGACACATCATCATCAACCGCTTCACTTGTATCTGACAAATCAACAAAGGAAGCAGCAGCGGGTACAACATAATCATCACACCGTACGTCCATGACTGATGATTCACAGTCAAAAAACTTTTTATTTTAAATATTTACACTACTGTTATAACAAATATGATTGGTGGCACTAGTTGGCAAGTGGGCCTGGCACACACGCTGGCAGGCAGGACACTTCAATTAGATTACACTAGCAGACTGATGTTTCACAGTCAAAAAAGTTTTTATTTTAAATATTTACACTACTGTTATAACAAATATAATTGGTGGCACTAGTTGGCAAGTGGGCCTGGCACACACGCTGGGAGGCAGGCAACTTCAATTAGATTACACTAGCAGACTGATGTTTCACAGTCAAAAAAGTTTTTTTCTTAAATATTTACAATACTGTTATAACAAATATGATTGGTGACACTAGTTGGCAAGTGGGCCTGGCACACATGCTGGCAGGCAGGCAACAGCAATTCAATTGCACTAGCAGACTGATGATTCACAGTCAAAAAGTTGTTTTTTTTTTAAATATTTACACTACTGTTATAACAAATATGATTGGTGGCACTAGTTGGCAAGTGGGCCTGGCACACACGCTGGGAGGAAGGCAACTGCAATTAGATTACACTAGCTGACTGATGCTTCACAGTCCAAAAAGTTTTTTTTTAATATTTACACTACTGTTATAACAAATATGATTGGTGGCACTAGTTGGCAAGTGGGCCTGGCACACACGCTGGCAGGCAGGAAACTGCAATTCAATTGCACTAGTAGACTGATGATTCACAGTCAAAAAAGGATTTATTTTAAATATTTACAATACTGTTCTAATAAATATGATTGGTGGCACTAGTTGGCAAGTGGGCCTGGCACACACGCTGGCAGGCAGGCAGAAAACTGCAATTCAATTGCACTAGCAGACTGATGATTCACAGTCAAAAAAGTTTTTATTTTAAATATTTACAATACTGTTATAACAAATATGATTGTGGCACTAGTTGGCAAGTGGGCCTGGCACACACGCTGGCAGGCAGGCAGGCAACTGCAATTCAATTGCACTAGCAGACTGATGATTCACAGTCAAAAAAGTTTTTATTTTAAATATTTACACTACTGTTATAACAAATATGATTTGTGGCACTAGTTGGAAAGTGGGCCTTGCACACACGCTGGCAGACAGGCAATTGCAATTAAATAACACTAGCAGACTGAGGTAAAAGTTTTTTTAAAAAAAGTTACACTAATGTTAGAACAGATAGGAGTGGTGGCACTGAGGATAGAAGTTGGCACAGTATGTGCTGGCAGCCTGATACACAGGCTGGCACTAGTGGCAGGCTGGCCTGGCAACTAAAATTAAATAACACTAGAAGACTGATGTAAAAGTTTTTTTTTACAAAATTTAAACTAATTTTACACCAGATAGGAGTGGTGGCACTGAGGATGGAAGTAGGCACAGTATATGCTGGCAGCCTGACACACAGGCTGGCACTAGTGGCAGCCAGGCTGGCCTGGCAACTAAAATTAAATAACACTAGAAGAGGACTGATGTAAAAGTTTTTTAAAAAAAAATTTACACTAATGTTACACCAGATATAAGTGGTGGAAAACAGAGCTACTAATCACAGTATATGATGTGGGCCTGACACACAGGCCTAATGGAAAATGAAATTAGATTACACTAGCAAAATGATGTAAAAGTTTTTTTTTTTTTTAAATTTAAAATAATGTTAACCAGATATCAGCGGTGGCACAGAATAATTAATCACAGTATATGATGTGGGCCTGACACACAGGCCTGATAGAAAATGAAATTAGATTACACTAGCAAAATGATGTAAACATTTTTTTTTTTAATTTTACACTAATGTTACACCAGATATCAGTAGTGGCACAGAGCAATTCATCACAGTATATGATGTGAGCCTGACACACAGGCCTGATAGAAAACAAAATTAGATTACACTAGCAAAATGATGTAAAAGTTTTTTTTAAAAAATTTACACTAATGTTAAGCAGATATCAGTGGTGGCACAGAGCAATTAACCACAGTATATGCTGTGAGCCTGACACACAGGCCTGATAGAAAATGAAATTAGATTACACTAGCAAAATGATGTAAAAGGTTTTTTTTTTTTAAATGTACAATAATGTTAAGCAGATATCAGTGGTGGCACAGAGCAATTAATCACAGTATATGCTGTGTGAGCCTGACACACAGGCCTGATAGAAAATGAAATTAGATTACACTAGCAAAATGATGTAAAAGTTTTATTTTTTAAATTTACACTAATGATTGTTAAGCAGATATAAGTGGTGGCACAGAGCAATTAACCACAGTATATGCTGTGAGCCTGACACACAGGCCTGATAGAAAATGAAATTAGATGACACTAGCAAAATGATGTAAAAGTTTTTTTTTTTTTTAAATTTACACTAATGTTAAGCAGATATCAGTGGTGGAACAGAGCAATTAACCACAGTTTATGCTATGAGCCTGACACACAGGCCTGATAGAAAATGAAATTAGATTACACTAGCAAACTGATGTAAAAGTTTTTTTTTTTATTTTACACTAATGTTACACCAGATATCAGTGGTGGCACAGAGCAATTAATCACAGTATATGCTGTGGGCCTGACACACAGGCCTGATAGAAAATGAAATTAGATTACACTAGCAAAATGATGTAAAAGTTGTTGTTTTTTTAAATTTACACTAATGTTAAGCAGATATCAGTGGTGGCACTAATCACAGTATATGCTGAGAGCCTCACACACACGCTGACAGGCAGGCAAATGCAAATAAAATTACAATTTTTTTAAAAAAAAAACGACTGAAGTTATAGCCCTAAAAAGGGCTTTTTGGGGTGCTGTCCTTACAGCAGAGATTAGATGAGTCCTTCAGGACGGTAGTGGACACTGAATACACTAGCCTAACTATCTATTTCCCTATAATGTCAGCAGCAGCAGCACTATCCCTCCTCTCACTAAGAATGCAGGATCGTGATGAATCTAAAATGGCTGCTGCCCAGGAGCTGGGAGGGAGTGTGAGGGAGTGTCTGCTGCTGATTGGCTCAAATGTGTCTGCAGGCTGTGAGATACAGGGTCAAAGTTTCCTCAATGATGACGAATAGGGGGCGGATCGAACAAGCTAAGATCGCCGGGAACTGTTCTCCGGCGAACAGTTCACGACATCACTACATAGGAATTGCTAAGATCATTATCTACTTTATTAGATGTTCAATTACACTCATTCGCTATCTATTTTATTAGAAGTTCAATCATATTTATTCATTCAACGACTCCACATTGAATACAGTGCATACGCCACGTAGGACACACGAGTTCAATTATAACACAGACCCACACCTTGGAGACCTAAAATATCCATTATTTATATCCATTTCTATAATATTCATTACAGATTGTCAACAACAAATTATTTTTAATCAGATATTCATTTATTGGGCTACTATTGTATGCACCTAACCCTTCACCAAATATTGCTTCTTTAGTCACATAATAAAGATAGTCCCACTCACAGCTCTCTTTTGAGCGCACCCCGCACCCCACCCCCCACTTTTTCATTCTATTTTCACTGAACAAATCGGGCCACCTTCTTTATTACTAAGGAACTCCGAGTTCCTCCCTGGAGGTTGATGTAAGCCACTGAGGTGACATTGTCCGACTGGAACCCGATAAACCAAGCTAAGGACAACTGATCCAAGCCATCAGAGCATTGTAAATTGCTCTCAACTCCAAGATGTTTATGGAGACTCTACCCAGGGGGTCTCTAGCTGTCTCTCTATACTATGTCTCACTTATACCCAGGGGGTCTCTAGCTGTCTCTCTATACTATGTCTCACTTATACCCAGGGGTCTCTAAGCTGTCTCTCTATACTATGTCTCACTTATCCCCAGGGGTCTCTAGCTGTCTCTCTATACTATGTCTCACTTATACCCAGGGGGTCTCTAGCTGTCTCTCTATACTATGTCTCACTTATACCCAGGGGTCTCTAGCTGTCTCTCTATACTATGTCTCACTTATACCCAGGGGTCTCTAGCTGTCTCTCTATACTATGTCTCACTTATCCCCAGGGGTCTCTAGCTGTCTCTCTATACTATGTCTCACTTATACCCAGGGGTCTCTAGCTGTCTCTCTATACTATGTCTCACTTATCCCCAGGGGTCTCTAGCTGTCTCTCTATACTATGTCTCACTTATCCCCAGGGGTCTCTAGCTGTCTCTCTATACTATGTCTCACTTATACCCAGGGGGTCTCTAGCTGTCTCTCTATACTATGTCTCACTTATACCCAGGGGGTCTCTAGCTGTCTCTCTATACTATGTCTCACTTATACCCAGGGGGTCTCTAGCTGTCTCTCTATACTATGTCTCACTTATCCCCAGGGGGTCTCTAGCTGTCTCTCTATACTATGTCTCACTTATACCCAGGGGTCTCTAGCTGTCTCTCTATACTATGTCTCACTTATACCCAGGGGTCTCTAGCTGTCTCTCTATACTATGTCTCACTTATACCCAGGGGTCTCTAGCTGTCTCTCTATACTATGTCTCACTTATACCCAGGGGTCTCTAGCTGTCTCTCTATACTATGTCTCACTTATACCCAGGGGTCTCTAGCTGTCTCTCTATACTATGTCTCACTTATACCCAGGGGTCTCTAGCTGTCTCTCTATACTATGTCTCACTTATACCCAGGGGTCTCTAGCTGTCTCTCTATACTATGTCTCACTTATACCCAGGGGTCTCTAGCTGTCTCTCTATACTATGTCTCACTTATACCCAGGGGTCTCTAGCTGTCTCTC